>NW_027447748.1:0-25189 GCF_038048845.1 Mixophyes fleayi | reverse complement strand
TGATTCATGATTCGATTCATGATTCATGATTCAATTCATGATTCATGATTCGATTCATGATTCATGATTCAATTCATGATTCATGATTCGATTCATGATTCATGATTCAATTCATGATTCATGATTCATGATTCATGATTCAATTCATGATTCATGATTCATGATTCATGATTCGATTCATGATTCATGATTCAATTCATGATTCATGATTCAAGATTCATAATTGAATTCATGATTCATGATTCGATTCATGAATCTTGATTCATGATTAATGATTCGATTCATGATTGATGATTCAATTCATTATTTATGATTCATGAATCAATTTATGATTCATGATTCATGATTTATGATTCAATTCATGATTCATGATTCATGATTCATGATTTAATTCATGATTATTGATTCATGATTTAATTCATAATTCAATTCATGATTCATGAATCAATTTATGATTCATGATTTATGATTCATGATTCGATTCATGATTCATGATTCAATTCATGATTCATCAATCATTCATGATCCAATTCATGATTCATGATTTATGATTCATGATTCAATAAATGATTCATGATTCAATTCATGATTCGATTCCTGATTCAATTCATGATTCATGATTCGATTTATGATTCATGATTCATAAATTCAATTCATGATTCATGATTCTTTATTCAATTCATGATTCGTGATTCATGATTTGATTCATGATTCATGATTCATGATTTGATTCATGATTCATGATTAATGATTTAATTCATGATTCATAATTCATGATTCATGATTCAATTCATGATTCATGATTCATTTCATGATTCATGTCATGATTCATGATTCAATTCATGATTCAATTCATGATTCATGATTCATGATTTGATTCATGATTCGATTCATGATTCATGATTCGATTCATTCTTCATTTCATGATTCATGATTCGATTCATGATTCAATTCATGATTCAATTCATGATTCATGATTCATGATTCGATTCATGATTCATGATTCGATTCATGATTCATGATTTATGATTGAATTCATGATTCATGATTGAATTCATGATTCATGATTCGATTCATGATTCAATTCATGATTCGATTCATGATTCTTGATTCATGATTCATGATTCAATTCATGATTCATGATTCATGATTCAATTCATGATTCATGATTCATGATTCATGATTCAATTCATGATTCATGATTCGATTCATGATTCAATTCATGATTCAATTCATGATTCTTTATTCATGATTCATGATTCGATTCATGATTCATGATTCAAGATTTAATTCATAATTCATGATTCATGATTCAATTCATGATTAATGATTCATGATTGATGAGTCAATTCATGATTCATGACTCAATTCATTATTCGATTCCTGATTCATTTCATGATTCATGATTCGATTTATGATTCTTGATTCATGATTCAATTCATGATTCATGATTCATGATTCAATTCATGATTCATGATTAATGATTCAATTCCTGATTCAATTCATGATTCAATTCATGATTCATGATTCATTTAATATTTCAATTCATGATTCATGATTCGATTCATGATTCATGATTCAATTCATGATTCATGATTCATGATTCAATTCATGATTCATGATTCAATTCATGATTCATGATTCATGATTCGATTAATGATTCATGATTCATGATTCAATTCATGATTCATGATTCATGATTCATGATTTAATTCATGATTAATGATTCAAGATTCAATTCATGATTCAATTCATGATTCAATTCATGATTCATGAATCAATTTATGATTCATGATTTATGATTTATGATTCAATTCATGATTCATGATTCATGATTTATGATTCAATTCATGAATCCTGATTCATGATTCATGATTCATGATTTAATTCATGATTAATGATTCATGATTCAATTCAAGATTCAATTCATGATTCATGAATCAATTTATGATTCATGATTCATGATTCAATTCATGATTCATGATTCATGATTCCTGATTCGATTCATAATTCATGATTCAATTCATGATTCATGATTTATGATTCATGATTCAATTCATGATTCATGATTCAATTCATGATTCGATTCCTGATTCAATTCATGATTCATGATTCGATTTATGATTCATGATTCATAAATTCAATTCAAGATTCATGATTCATGATTCAATTCATGATTCATGATTCATGATTTGATTCATGATTCATGATTCATGATTTGATTCATGATTCATGATTAATGATTCAATTCATGATTCATAATTCATGATTCATGATTTAATTCATGATTCATGATTCATGATTCATTTCATGATTCATGTCATGATTCATGATTCGATTCATGATTCATGATTCGATTCATGATTCATGATTCGATTCATGATTCATTTCATGATTCATGATTTGATTCATGATTCAATTCATGATTCAATTCATGATTCATTTCATGATTCATGATTCGATTCATGATTTAATTCATGATTCAATTCATGATTCATGATTCATGATTCGATTCATGATTCATGATTCGATTCATGATTCATGATTCATGATTCAATTCATGATTCATGATTCATGATTCAATTCATGATTCATGATTTATGATTCATGATTCAATAAATGATTCATGATTCAATTCATGATTCGATTCCTGATTCAATTCATGATTCATGATTCGATTTATGATTCATGATTCATAAATTCAATTCATGATTCATGATTCTTGATTCAATTCATGATTCATGATTCATGATTTGATTCATGATTCATGATTCATGATTTGATTCATGATTCATGATTAATGATTCAATTCATGATTCATAATTCATGATTCATGATTTAATTCATGATTCATGATTCATGATTCATTTCATGATTCATGTCATGATTCATGATTCAATTCATGATTCAGCTCATGATTCATGATTCATGATTTGATTCATGATTCAATTCAAGATTCATTATTTGATTCATGATTCATGATTCGATTCATGATTCATTTCATGATTCATGATTCGATTCATGATTCAATTCATGATTCAATTCATGATTCATGATTCATGATTCGATTCATGATTCATGATTCGATTCATGATTCATGATTCATGATTCAATTCATGATTCATGATTCATGATTCAATTCATGATTCATGATTTATGATTCATGATTCAATAAATGATTCATGATTCAATTCATGATTCGATTCCTGATTCAATTCATGATTCATGATTCGATTTATGATTCATGATTCATAAATTCAATTCATGATTCATGATTCTTGATTCAATTCATGATTCATGATTCATGATTTGATTCATGATTCATGATTCATGATTTGATTCATGATTAATGATTTGATTCATGATTCATAATTCATGATTCATGATTCAATTCATGATTCATGATTCATTTCATGATTCATGTCATGATTCATGATTCAATTCATGATTCAATTCATGATTCATGATTCATGATTTGATTCATGATTCGATTCATGATTCATGATTCGATTCATGTTTCATTTCATGATTCATGATTCGATTCATGATTCAATTCATGATTCAATTCATGATTCATGATTCATGATTCGATTCATGATTCATGATTCGATTCATGATTCATGATTTATGATTCAATTCATGATTCATGATTCATGATTCAATTCATGATTCATGATTTATGATTCATGATTCAATAAATGATTCATGATTCAATTCATGATTCGATTCCTGATTCAATTCATGATTCATGATTCGATTTATGATTCATGATTCATAAATTCAATTCATGATTCATGATTCTTGATTCAATTCATGATTCATGATTCATGATTTGATTCATGATTCATGATTCATGATTTGATTCATGATTAATGATTTGATTCATGATTCATAATTCATGATTCATGATTCAATTCATGATTCATGATTCATTTCATGATTCATGTCATGATTCATGATTCAATTCATGATTCAATTCATGATTCATGATTCATGATTTGATTCATGATTCGATTCATGATTCATGATTCGATTCATGTTTCATTTCATGATTCATGATTCGATTCATGATTCAATTCATGATTCAATTCATGATTCATGATTCATGATTCGATTCATGATTCATGATTCGATTCATGATTCATGATTTATGATTGAATTCATGATTCATGATTGAATTCATGATTCATGATTCGATTCATGATTCAATTCATGATTCGATTCATGATTCTTGATTCATGATTCATGATTCAATTCATGATTCATGATTCATGATTCAATTCATGATTCATGATTCATGATTCATGATTCAATTCATGATTCATGATTCGATTCATGATTCAATTCATGATTCGATTCATGATTCTTTATTCATGATTCATTTTCGATTCATGATTCATGATTCAAGATTTAATTCATAATTCATGATTCATGATTCAATTCATGATTAATGATTCATGATTGATGATTCAATTCATGATTCATGACTCAATTCATTATTCGATTCCTGATTCATTTCATGATTCATGATTCGATTTATGATTCTTGATTCATGATTCAATTCATGATTCATGATTCATGATTCAATTCATGATTCATGATTAATGATTCAATTCCTGATTCAATTCATGATTCAATTCATGATTCATGATTAATTTAATATTTCAATTCATGATTCATGATTCGATTCATGATTCATGATTCAATTCATGATTCATGATTCATGATTCAATTCATGATTCATGATTCAATCCATGATTCATGATTCATGATTCGATTAATGATTCATGATTCATGATTCAATTCATGATTCATGATTTATGATTCATGATTTAATTCATGATTAATGATTCAAGATTCAATTCATGATTCAATTCATGATTCAATTCATGATTCATGAATCAATTTATGATTCATGATTTATGATTTATGATTCAATTCATGTTTCATGATTCATGATTTATGATTCAATTCATGAATCCTGATTCATGATTCACGATTCATGATTTAATTCATGATTAATGATTCATGATTCAATTCAAGATTCAATTCATGATTCATGAATCAATTTATGATTCATGATTCATGATTCAATTCATGATTCATGATTCCTGATTCGATTCATAATTCATGATTCAATTCATGATTCATGATTTATGATTCATGATTCAATTCATGATTCATGATTCAATTCATGATTCGATTCCTGATTCAATTCATGATTCATGATTCGATTTATGATTCATGATTCATAAATTCAATTCAAGATTCATGATTCATGATTCAATTCATGATTCATGATTCATGATTTGATTCATGATTCATGATTCATGATTTGATTCATGATTCATGATTAATGATTCAATTCATGATTCATAATTCATGATTCATGATTTAATTCATGATTCATGATTCATGATTCATTTCATGATTCATGTCATGATTCATGATTCAATTCATGATTCAATTCATGATTCATGATTCATGATTTGATTCATGATTCAATTCAAGATTCATTATTTGATTCATGATTCATGATTCGATTCATGATTCATTTCATGATTCATGATTCATGATTCGATTCATGATTCATGATTCGATTCATGATTCATGATTCAATTCATGATTCATGATTCATGATTCAATTCATGATTCATGATTTATGATTCATGATTCAATAAATGATTCATGATTCAATTCATGATTCGATTCCTGATTCAATTCATGATTCATGATTCGATTTATGATTCATGATTCATAAATTCAATTCATGATTCATGATTCTTGATTCATATCATGATTCATGATTCATGATTTGATTCATGATTCATGATTCATGATTTGATTCATGATTCATGATTAATGATTCAATTCATGATTCATAATTCATGATTCATGATTTAATTCATGATTCATGATTCATGATTCATTTCATGATTCATGTCATGATTCATGATTCAATTCATGATTCAATTCATGATTCATGATTCATGATTTGATTCATGATTCAATTCAAGATTCATGATTCATGATTCGATTCATGATTCATGATTCGATTCATGATTCATGATTCATGATTCAATTCATGATTCATGATTCATGATTCAATTCATGATTCATGTTTCATGATTCATGATTCAATAAATGATTCATGATTCAATTCATGATTCGATTCCTGATTCAATTCATGATTCATGATTCGATTTATGATTCATGATTCATAAATTCAATTCATGATTCATGATTCTTGATTCAATTCATGATTCATGATTCATGATTTGATTCATGATTCATGATTCATGATTTGATTCATGATTCATGATTAATGATTTGATTCATGATTCATAATTCATGATTCATGATTCAATTCATGATTCATGATTCATTTCATTATTCATGTCTTGATTCATGATTCAATTCATGATTCAATTCATGATTCATGATTCATGATTTGATTCATGATTCGATTCATGATTCATGATTCGATTCATGTTTCATTTCATGATTCATGATTCGATTCATGATTCAATTCATGATTCAATTCATGATTCATGATTCATGATTCGATTCATGATTCATGATTCGATTCATGATTCATGATTTATGATTGAATTCATGATTCATGATTGAATTCATGATTCATGATTCGATTCATGATTCAATTCATGATTCGATTCATGATTCTTGATTCATGATTCATGATTCAATTCATGATTCATGATTCATGATTGAATTCATGATTCATGATTCATGATTCATAATTCAATTCATGATTCATGATTCGATTCATGATTCAATTCATGATTCGATTCATGATTCTTTATTCATGATTCATGATTCGATTCATGATTCATGATTCAAGATTTAATTCATAATTCATGATTCATGATTCAATTCATGATTAATGATTCATGATTGATGATTCAATTCATGATTCATGACTCAATTCATTATTCGATTCCTGATTCATTTCATGATTCATGATTCGATTTATGATTCTTGATTCATGATTCAATTCATGATTCATGATTCATGATTCAATTCATGATTCATTATTAATGATTCAATTCCTGATTCAATTCATGATTCAATTCATGATTCATGATTAATTTAATATTTCAATTCATGATTCATGATTCGATTCATGATTCATGATTCAATTCATGATTCATGATTCATGATTCAATTCATGATTCATGATTCAATCCATGATTCATGATTCATGATTCGATTAATGATTCATGATTCATGATTCAATTCATGATTCATGATTTATGATTCATGATTTAATTCATGATTAATGATTCAAGATTCAATTCATGATTCAATTCATGATTCAATTCATGATTCATGAATCAATTTATGATTCAAGATTTATGATTTATGATTCAATTCATGATTCATGATTCATGATTTATGATTCAATTCATGAATCCTGATTCATGATTCACGATTCATGATTTAATTCATGATTAATGATTCATGATTCAATTCAAGATTCAATTCATGATTCATGAATCAATTTATGATTCATGATTCATGATTCAATTCATGATTCATGATTCATGATTCCTGATTCGATTCATAATTCATGATTCAATTCATGATTCATGATTTATGATTCATGATTCAATTCATGATTCATGATTCAATTCATGATTCGATTCCTGATTCAATTCATGATTCATGATTCAATTCATGATTCATGATTCATGATTTGATTCATGATTCATGATTTGATTCATGATTCATGATTAATGATTCAATTCATGATTCATAATTCATGATTCATGATTTAATTCATGATTCATGATTCATGATTCATTTCATGATTCATGTCATGATTCATGATTCAATTCATGATTCAATTCATGATTCATGATTCATGATTTAATTCATGATTCAATTCAAGATTCATTATTTGATTCATGATTCATGATTCGATTCATGATTCATTTCATGATTCATTTCATGATTCATGATTCGATTCATGATTCAATTCATGATTCAATTCATGATTCATGATTCATGATTCGATTCATGATTCATGATTCGATTCATGATTCATGATTCATGATTCAATTCATGATTCATGATTCATGATTCAATTCATGATTCATGATTCATAATTCATGATTCACTTCATGATTCATGATTCGATTCATGATTCAATTCATAATTCAATTCATGATTCTTGATTCATGATTCATGATTCAATTCATGATTCATGATTCGTGATTCAATTCATGATTCATGCTTCATGATTCATGATTCAATTCATGATTCATGATTCGATTCATGATTCAATTCATGATTCGATTCATGATTCTTTATTCATGATTCATGATTCGATTAATGATTCATGATTCAAGATTTAATTCATAATTCATGATTCATGATTTAATTCATGATTCATGATTGATGATTCAGTTCATGATTCATGACTCAATTCATTATTCGATTCCTGATTCATTTCATGATTCATGATTCGATTTATGATTCTTGATTCATGATTCAATTCATGATTCATGATTCATGATTCAATTCATGATTCATGATTAATGATTCAATTCCTGATTTAATTCATGATTCATGATTCATTTCATGTTTCAATTCATGATTCATGATTCGATTCATGATTCATGATTCAATTCATGATTCAATTCATGATTCATGATTCGATTTATGATTCATGATTCAATTCATGATTCATGATTCAATTCATGATTCATGATTCATGATTCATGATTCGATTCATGATTCATGATTCATGATTCGATTCATGATTCATGATTCAATTCATGATTCATGATTCATGATTCGATTCATGATTCATGATTCAATTCATGATTCATGATTCAAGATTCATAATTCAATTCATGATTCATGATTCGATTCATGAATCTTGATTCATGATTCATGATTCGATTCATGATTCATGATTCAATTCATGATTCATGATTCAATTCATGATTTATGATTCATGATTCAATTCCTGATTCATGAATCAATTTATGATTCATGATTCATGATTTATGATTCAATTCATGATTTATGATTCATGATTCATGATTTAATTCATGATTATTGATTCATGATTTAATTCATAATTCAATTCATGATTCATGAATCAATTTATGATTCATGATTCATGATTCATGATTCAAATCATGAATCATGATTCATGATTCATGATTCATGATTCATGATTCGATTTATGATTCATGATTCAATTCATGATTCATCATTCATGATCCAATTCATGATTCATGATTTATGATTCATGATTCAATAAATGATTCATGATTCAATTCATGATTCGATTCCTGATTCAATTCATGATTCATGATTCGATTTATGATTCATGATACATAAATTCAATTCATGATTCATGATTCTTGATTCAATTCAAGATTCATGATTCAAATTATGATTCAATTCAAGATTCATGAGTCGATTCATGATTCATGATTCGATTCATGATTCATGATTCATGATTCAATTCATGATTCATGATTCAATTCATGATTCATGATTCGATTTATGATTCATGATTCAAGATTCAATTCATAATTCATGATTAATGATTCAATTCATGATTCATAATTCATGATTAATGATTCAATTCATGATTCATAATTCATGATTCATGATTTAATTCATGATTCATGATTCATGATTCATTTCATGATTCATGTCATGATTCATGATTCAATTCATGATTCAATTCATGATTCATGATTCGTGATTCAATTCATGATTCATGCTTCATGATTCATGATTCAATTCATGATTCATGATTCGATTCATGATTCAATTCATGATTCGATTCATGATTCTTTATTCATGATTCATGATTCGATTCATTATTCATGATTCAAGATTTAATTCATAATTCATGATTCATGATTCAATTCATGATTAATGATTCATGATTGATGATTCAGTTCATGATTCATGACTCAATTCATTATTCGATTCCTGATTCATTTCATGATTCATGATTCGATTTATGATTCTTGATTCATGATTCAATTCATGATTCATGATTCATGATTCAATTCATGATTCATGATTAATGATTCAATTCCTGATTCAATTCATGATTCAATTCATGATTCATGATTCATTTCATGTTTCAATTCATGATTCATGATTCGATTCATGATTCATGATTCAATTCATGATTCAATTCATGATTCATGATTCGATTTATGATTCATGATTCAATTCATGATTCATGATTCAATTCATGATTCATGATTCATGATTCATGATTCGATTCATGATTCATGATTCAATTCATGATTCATGATTCATGATTCATGATTCAATTCATGATTCATGATTCATGATTCGATTCATGATTCATGATTCAATTCATGATTCATGATTCATGATTCGATTCATGATTCATGATTCAATTCATGATTCATGATTCAAGATTCATAATTCAATTCATGATTCATGATTCGATTCATGAATCTTGATTCATGATTCATGATTCGATTCATGATTCATGATTCAATTCATGATTCATGATTCATGATTCAATTCATGATTTATGATTCATGATTCAATTCCTGATTCATGAATCAATTTATGATTCATGATTCATGATTTATGATTCAATTCATGATTCATGATTCATGATTCATGATTTAATTCATGATTATTGATTCATGATTTAATTCATAATTCAATTCATGATTCATGAATCAATTTATGATTCATGATTCATGATTCAAATCATGAATCATGATTCATGATTCATGATTCATGATTCATGATTCGATTTATGATTCATGATTCAATTCATGATTCATCATTCATGATCCAATTCATGATTCATGATTTATGATTCATGATTCAATAAATGATTCATGATTCAATTCATGATTCGATTCCTGATTCAATTCATGATTCATGATTCGATTTATGATTCATGATACATAAATTCAATTCATGATTCATGATTCTTGATTCAATTCAAGATTCATGATTCAAATTATGATTCAATTCAAGATTCATGAGTCGATTCATGATTCATGATTCGATTCATGATTCATGATTCATGATTCAATTCATGATTCATGATTCAATTCATGATTCATGATTCGATTTATGATTCATGATTTAAGATTCAATTCATAATTCATGATTAATGATTCAATTCATGATTCATAATTCATGATTCATGATTTAATTCATGATTCATGATTCATGATTCATTTCATGATTCATGTCATGATTCATGATTCAATTCATGATTCAATTCATGATTCATGATTCATGATTTGATTCATGATTCAATTCAAGATTCATTATTCGATTCATGATTCATAATTTTATTCATGATTCATTTCATGATTCATGATTCGATTCATGATTCAATTCATGATTCAATTCATGATTCATGATTCATGATTCAATTCATGATTCATGATTCGATTCATGATTCATGATTCATGATTCAATTCATGATTCATGATTCAATTCATGATTCATGATTCATAATTCATGATTCACTTCATGATTCATGATTCGATTCATGATTCAATTCATAATTCGATTCATGATTCTTGATTCATGATTCATGATTCAATTCATGATTCATGATTCATGATTCAATTCATGATTCATGATTCATGATTCATGATTCAATTCATGATTCATGATTCGATTCATGATTCAATTCATGATTCGATTCATGATTCTTTATTCATGATTCATGATTCGATTCATGATTCATGATTCAAGATTTAATTCATAATTCATGATTCATGATTCAATTCATGATTAATGATTCATGATTGATGATTCAATTCATGATTCATGACTCAATTCATTATTCGATTCCTGATTCATTTCATGATTCATGATTCGATTTATGATTCTTGATTCATGATTCAATTCATGATTCATGATTCATGATTCAATTCATGATTCATGATTAATGATTCAATTCATGATTCATAATTCATGATTCATGATTTAATTCATGATTCATGATTCATGTCATGATTCATGATTCAATTCATGATTCAATTCATGATTCAATTCATGATTCATGATTCATGATTTGATTCATGATTCAATTCAAGATTCATTATTCGATTCATGATTCATAATTTGATTCATGATTCATTTCATGATTCATGATTCGATTCATGATTCAATTCATGATTCAATTCATGATTCATGATTCATGATTCAATTCATGATTCATGATTCGATTCATGATTCATGATTCATGATTCAATTCATGATTCATGATTCATGATTCAATTCATGATTCATGATTCATAATTCATGATTCACTTCATGATTCATGATTCGATTCATGATTCAATTCATAATTCGATTCATGATTCTTGATTCATGATTCATGATTCAATTCATGATTCATGATTCATGATTCAATTCATGATTCATGATTCATGATTCATGATTCAATTCATGATTCATGATTCGATTCATGATTCAATTCATGATTCGATTCATGATTCTTTATTCATGATTCATGATTCGATTCATGATTCATGATTCAAGATTTAATTCATAATTCATGATTCATGATTCAATTCATGATTAATGATTCATGATTGATGATTCAATTCATGATTCATGACTCAATTCATTATTCGATTCCTGATTCATTTCATGATTCATGATTCGATTTATGATTCTTGATTCATGATTCAATTCATGATTCATGATTCATGATTCAATTCATGATTCATGATTAATGATTCAATTCCTGATTCAATACATGATTCAATTCATGATTCATGATTCATTTCATGTTTCAATTCATGATTCATGATTCGATTCATGATTCATGATTCAATTCATGATTCAATTCATGATTCATGATTCGATTTATGATTCATGATTCAATACATGATTCATGATTCAATTCATGATTCATGATTCATGATTCATGATTCGATTCATGATTCATGATTCGATTCATGATTCATGATTCGATTCATGATTCATGATTCAATTCATGATTCATGATTCATGATTCATGATTCAATTCATGATTCATGATTCATGATTCATGATTCGATTCATGATTCATGATTCAATTCATGATTCATGATTCGATTCATGAATCTTGATTCATGATTCATGATTCGATTCATGATTCATGATTCAATTCATGATTCATGATTCATGATTCAATTCATGATTTATGATTCATGATTCAATTCCTGATTCATGAATCAATTTATGATTCATGATTCATGATTTATGATTCAATTCTTGATTCATGATTCATGATTCATGATTTAATTCATGATTATTGATTCATGATTTAATTCATAATTCAATTCATGATTCATGAATCAATTTATGATTCATGATTCATGATTCATGATTCAAATCATGAATCATGATTCATGATTCATGATTCATGATTCATGATTCGATTTATGATTCATGATTCAATTCATGATTCATCATTCATGATCCAATTCATGATTCATGATTTATGATTCATGATTCAATAAATGATTCATGATTCAATTCATGATTCGATTCCTGATTCAATTCATGATTCATGATTCGATTTATGATTCATGATACATAAATTCAATTCATGATTCATGATTCTTGATTCAATTCAAGATTCATGATTCAAATTATGATTCATGATTCTTGATTCAATTCAAGATTCATGATTCAAATTATGATTCAATTCAAGATTCATGAGTCGATTCATGATTCATGATTCGATTCATGATTCATGATTCATGATTCAATTCATGATTCATGATTCGAATCATGATTCTTGATTCATGATTCGATTTATGATTCATGATTCAAGATTCAATTCATAATTCATGATTCATGATTCAATTCATGATTCATGATTCAATTCATGATTCTTGATTCAATTCATGATTCATGATTCATGATTCGATTCATGATTCATGATTAGTGATTCAATTCATGATTCAATTCATGATTCAATTCATGATTCATGATTCAATTCATGATTTAATTCATGATTCATGATTCGATTCATGATTCATGATTCAATTCATGATTCATGTTTCATAATTCAATTCATGATTCATGATTCATGATTTATGATTCATGATTCGATTCATGATTCATGATTCAATTCATGATTTAATTCATGATTCATGATTCGATTCATGATTCATGATTCAATTCATGATTCATGTTTCATGATTCAATTCATGATTCATGATTCATGACTCATGATTCATGATTCGATTCATGATTCATGATTCAATTCATGATTCATGATTCATGATTCATGATTCAATTCATGATTCGATTCATGATTCATGATTCATGATTCAATTCATGATTCATGCTTCATGATTCATGAATTATGATTTAATTCATGATTAATGATTCATGATTCAACTCATGATTCAATTCATGATTCATGATTTATGATTCAATTCATGATTCATGATTCATGATTTATGATTCAATTCATGATTCCTGATTCATGATTCATGATTCATGATTCATGATTTAATTCATGATTAATGATTCATGATTCAATTCATGATTCAATTCATGATTCATGAATCAATTTATGATTCATGATTCATGATTCCTGATTCGATTCATGATTCAATTCATGATTCATGATTCAATTCATGATTCGTTTCCTGATTCAATTCATGATTCATGATTCGATTTATGATTCATGATTCATAAATTCAATTCATGATTCATGATTCATGATTCAATTCATGATTCATGATTCATGATTCAATTCATGAATTAATTCATGATTCAATTCATGATTCATGATTCAAATTATGATTCAATTCATGATTCATGATTAATGATTAATGATTCAATCAATGATTCAATTCATGATTCAATTCATGATTCATGATTCGATCCATAATTCATAATTCAATTCATGATTCATAATTCATGATTCATGATTCATGATTCAATTCATGATTCATTATTCATGATTCAATTCATGATTCATGATTCGATTCATGATTCTTGATTCATGATTCATGATTCAATTCAAGATTCATGATTCAAATTATGATTCAATTCAAGATTCATGAGTCGATTCATGATTCATGATTCGATTCATGATTCATGATTCATGATTCAATTCATAATTCATGATTCATAATTCAATTCATGATTCATGATTCGAATCATGATTCTTGATTCATGATTCGATTTATGATTCATGATTCAAGATTCAATTCATAATTCATGATTCATGATTCAATTCATGATTCATGATTCAATTCATGATTCTTGATTCAATTCATGATTCATGATTCATGATTTGATTCATGATTCATGATTAGTGATTCAATTCATGATTCAATTCATGATTCAATTCATGATTCATGATTCAATTCATGATTTAATTCATGATTCATGATTTGATTCATGATTCATGATTCAATTCATGATTCATGTTTCATAATTCAATTCATGATTCATGATTCATGATTTATGATTCATGATTCGATTCATGATTCATGATTCAATTCATGATTTAATTCATGATTCATGATTCGATTCATGATTCATGATTCAATTCATGATTCATGTTTCATGATTCAATTCATGATTCATGATTCATGACTCATGATTCATGATTCGATTCATGATTCATGATTCAATTCATGATTCATGATTCATGATTCAATTCATGATTTATGATTCAATTCATGATTCATGATTCATGATTCATGATTTATGATTTAATTCATGATTAATGATTCATGATTCAACTCATGATTCAATTCATGATTCAATTCATGATTCAATTCATGATTCATGAATCAATTTATGATTCATGATTCATGATTTATGATTCAATTCATGATTCATGATTCATGATTTATGATTCAATTCATGATTCCTGATTCATGATTCATGATTCATGATTCATGATTCATGATTTAATTCATGATTAATGATTCATGATTCAATTCATGATTCAATTCATGATTCATGAATCAATTTATGATTCATGATTCATGATTCAATGCATGATTCATGATTCATGATTCCTGATTCGATTCATGATTCAATTCATGATTCATGCTTCAATTCATGATTCATGCTTCAATTCATGATTTATGATACATGATTCAATTCATGATTCATGATTCAATTCATGATTCGTTTCCTGATTCAAATCATGATTCATGATTCGATTTATGATTCATGATTCATAAATTCAATTCATGATTCATGATTCATGATTCAATTCATGATTCATGATTCAATTCATGAATTAATTCATGATTCAATTCATGATTCATGATTCAAATTATGATTCAATTCATGATTCATGATTAATGATTAATGATTCAATCAATGATTCAATCCATGATTCAATTCATGATTCATGATTCGATCCATAATTCATAATTCAATTCATGATTCATAATTCATGATTCATGATTCATGATTCAATTCATGATTCATTATTCATGATTCAATTCATGATTCATGATGCGATTCATGATTCTTGATTCATGATTCATGATTCAATTCAAGATTCATGATTCAAATTATGATTCAATTCAAGATTCATGAGTCGATTCATGATTCATGATTCGATTCATGATTCATGATTCATGATTCAATTCATGATTCATGATTCATGATTCATGATTCAATTCATGATTCATGATTCGAATCATGATTCTTGATTCATGATTCGATTTATGATTCATGATTCAAGATTCAATTCATAATTCATGATTCATGATTCAATTCATGATTCATGATTCAATTCATGATTCTTGATTCAATTCATGATTCATGATTCATTATTCGATTCATGATTCATGATTAGTAATTCAATTCATGATTCAATTCATGATTCAATTCATGATTCATGATTCAATTCATGATTTAATTCATGATTCATGATTCGATTCATGATTCATGATTCAATTCATGATTCATGTTTCATAATTCAATTCATGATTCATGATTCATGATTTATGATTCATGATTCGATTCATGATTCATGATTCAATTCATGATTTAATTCATGATTCATGATTCGATTCATGATTCATGATTCAATTCATGATTCATGTTTCATGATTCAATTCATGATTCATGATTCATGACTCATGATTCATGATTCGATTCATGATTCATGATTCATGATTCAATTCATGATTTATGATTCGATTCATGATTCATGATTCATGATACAATTCATGATTCATGATTCATGATTCATAATTCAATTCATGATTCATGATTCATGATTCAATTCATGATTTATGATTCGATTCATGATTCATGATTCATGATTCAATTCATGATTCATGATTCATGATTCATGATTCAATTCATGATTCATGTTTCATGATTCAATTCATGATTCATGATTCATGACTCATGATTCATGATTCAATTCATGATTCATGATTCATGATTCAATTCATGATTTATGATTCGATTCATGATTCATGATTCATGATTCAATTCATGATTCATGATTCATGATTCATGATTCAATTCATGATTCATGATTCATGATTCAATTCATGATTTATGATTCGATTCATGATTCATGATTCATGATTCAATTCATGATTCATGATTCATGATTTATGATTTAATTCATGATTAATGATTCATGATTCAACTCATGATTCAATTCATGATTCAATTCATGATTCAATTCATGATTCATGATTTATGATTCAATTCATGCTTCCTGATTCATGATTCATGATTCATGATTCATGATTCATGATTTAATTCATGATTAATGATTCATGATTCAATTCATGATTCAATTCATGATTCATGAATCAATTTATGATTCATGATTCATGATTCAATGCATGATTCATGATTCATGATTCCTGATTCGATTCATGATTCAATTCATGATTCATGCTTCAATTCATGATTTATGATACATGATTCAATTCATGATTCATGATTCAATTTATGATTCGTTTCCTGATTCAATTCATGATTCATGATTCGATTTATGATTCATGATTCATAAATTCAATTCATGATTCATGATTCATGATTCAATTCATGATTCATGATTCAATTCATGAATTAATTCATGATTCAATTCATGATTCTTGATTCAAATTATGATTCAATTCATGATTCATGATTAATGATTAATGATTCAATCAATGATTCAATTCATGATTCAATTCATGATTCATGATTCGATCCATAATTCTTAATTCAATTCATGATTCATAATTCATGATTCATGATTCATGATTCAATTCATGATTCATTATTCATGATTCAATTCATGATTCATGATTCGATTCATGATTCTTGATTCATGATTCATGATTCAATTCATGATTCATAATTCATGATTCAATTCATGATTCATGATTCGATTCATGATTCTTGATTCATGATTCATGATTCAATTCATGATTCATGATTTATGATTCATGATTCATTTCATGATTCATGATTCAATTCATGATTCGATTCCTGATTCAATTCATGATTCATGATTCGATTTATGATTCATGATTCATAAATTCAATTCATGATTAATGAAGCATGATTTAATTCATGATTCATGATTCATGATTCAATTCATGATTAAATTCATGATTCATGATTCAAATTATGATTCAATTCATGATTCAATTCATGATTCATGATTCGATACATGATTCATAATTCAATTCATGATTCATAATTCATGATTCATAATTCATGATTCAATTCATGATTCATTATTCATGATTCAATTCATGATTCATGATTCGATTCATGATTCTTGAATTATGATTCATGATTCAATTCATGATTCATGATTCATGATTCAATTCATGATTCATGATTCGATTCATGATTCATGATTCAATTCATTATTCATGATTCATGATTCAATTCATGATTAATGATTCATGATTCAATTCATGATTCAATTCATGATTCATGATTCATGATTCAATTCATGATTCAATTCATGATTCATTATTCATGATTCAATTCATGATTCATGATTCGATTCATGATTCTTGATTCATGATTCATGATTCAATTCATGATTCATGATTCGATTCATGATTCATGATTCATGATTCAATTCATGATTCATGATTCATGATTCAAATTATGATTCAATTCATGATTCATGATTCAATTCATGATTCATGATTCATGATTCAATTCATGATTCATGATTTGATTCATGATTCATGATTCAATTCATGAGTCATGATTCATGATTCAATTCATGATTCATGATTCATGATTCAATTCATGATTCAATTCATGATTCATGAATCAATTTATGTTTCATGATTCATGATTTATGATTCATGATTCATGATTCAATTCATGATTCAATTCATGATTCATGATTCATGATTCAATTCATGATTCAATTCATAATTCATGATTCATGATTCAATTCATGATTCATGATTCATGATTCATGATTCATTTCATGATTCATGATTCGATTCATGATTCAATTCATGATTCAATTCATGATTCATGATTCGATTCATGATTCAATTCAAGATTCATGATTCATTATTGGATTCATGATTTATTTCATGATTCGTGATTCGATTCATGATTCAATTCATGATTCAATTCATGATTCATGATTTATGATTCAATTCATGTTTTATGATGCAATTCATGATTCATGATTCATGATTCAATTCATGATTCATGATTCATGATTTATTTCATGATTATTGATTCATGATTTATTTCATGATTCAATTCATGATTTATGATTCGATTCATGATTCATGATTCATGATTCAATTCATGATTCATGATTTATGATTCAATTCATGATTTATGATTCGATTCATGATTCATGATTCATGAATCAATTTATGATTCATGATTCATGATTTATGATTCAATTCATGATTCATGATTCATGATTCATGATTCATGATTCATGATTCATGATTTAATTCATGATTAATGATTCATGATTCAATTCATGATTCAATTCATGATTCATGAATCAATTTATGATTCATGATTCATGATTCATGATTCAATTCATGATTCATGATTCCTGATTCGATTCATGATTCATGATTCAATTCTTGATTCATGATTCATGATTCAATTCATAATTCATGATTTATGATTCATGATTCAATTCATGATTCATGATTCAATTCATGATTCGATTCCTGATTCAATTCATGATTCATGATTTGATTTATGATTCATGATTCATAAATTCAATTCATGATTCATGATTCATGATTCAATTTATGATTCATGATTCATGATTCAATTCATGATTTAATTCATGATTCAATTCATGATTCATGATTCGATCCATGATTCATAATTTAATTCATGATTCATAATTCATGATTCATGATTCATGATTCATGATTCAATTCATGATTCATTATTCATGATTCAATTCATGATTCATGATTCGATTCATGATTCTTGATTCATGATTCATGATTCAATTCATGATTCATGATTCGATTCATGATGCATGATTCATGATTCATGATTCAATTCATGATTCATGATTCATGATTCAAATTATGATTCAATTCATGATTCATGATTCAATTCATGATTCATGATTCATGATTCAATTCATAATTCATGATTTGATTCATGATTCATGATTCAATTCATGAGTCATGATTCATGATTCAATTCATGATTCATGATTTATGATTCAATTCATGATTCAATTCATGATTCATGAATCAATTTATGTTTCATGATTCATGATTCAATTCATGATTCAATTCATGATTCATGATTCGATTTATGATTCATGATTCAATTCATGATTCATAATTCATGATTCATGATTCAATTCATGATTCATGATTCATGATTCATGATTCATTTCATGATTCATCATTCGATTCATGATTCATCATTCGATTCATGATTCATCATTCAATTCATGATTCATGATTCAAGATTCATGATTTAATTCATGATTCATGATTCGATTCATGAATCTTGATTCATGATTCATGATTCATGATTCGATTCATGATTCATGATTCAATTCATGATTCATGATTCATGATTCAATTCTTGAATTAAGATTCAATTCATGATTCATGATTTATGATTCAATTCATGATTTATGATTCGATTCATGATTCATGATTCATGATTCAATTCATGATTCATGATTTATGATTCAATTCATGATTTATGATTCGATTCATGATTCATGATTCATGAATCAATTTATGATTCATGATTCATGATTTATGATTCAATTCATGATTCATGATTCATGAATCAATTTATGATTCATGATTCATGATTCATGATTCATGATTTAATTCATGATTAATGATTCATGATTCAATTCATGATTCATGAATCAATTTATGATTCATGATTCATGATTCATGATTCAATTCATGATTCATGATTCCTGATTCGATTCATGATTCATGATTCAATTCTTGATTCATGATTCATGATTCAATTCATAATTCATGATTTATGATTCATGATTCAATTCATGATTCATGATTCAATTCATGATTCGATTCCTGATTCAATTCATGATTCATGATTTGATTTATGATTCATGATTCATAAATTCAATTCATGATTCATGATTCATGATTCAATTTATGATTCATGATTCATGATTCAATTCATGATTCAATTCATGATTCATGATTCGATCCATGATTTATAATTTAATTCATGATTCATAATTCATGATTCATGATTCATGATTCATGATTCATGATTCAATTCATGATTCATTATTCATGATTCAATTCATGATTCATGATTCGATTCATGATTCTTGATTCATGATTCATGATTCAATTCATGATTCATGATTCGATTCATGATTCATGATTCATGATTCAATTCATGATTCATGATTCATGATTCAAATTATGATTCAATTCATGATTCATGATTCAATTCATGATTCATGATTCATGATTCAATTCATGATTCATGATTTGATTCATGATTCATGATTCAATTCATGAGTCATGATTCATGATTCAATTCATGATTCATGATTCATGATTCAATTCATGATTCAATTCATGATTCATGAATCAATTTATGTTTCATGATTCATGATTTATGATTCATGATTCATGATTCAATTCATGATTCAATTCATGATTCATGATTCATGATTCAATTCATGATTCAATTCATTATTCATGATTCATGATTCAATTCATGATTCATGATTCATGATTCATGATTCATTTCATGATTCATGATTCGATTCATGATTCAATTCATGATTCAATTCATGATTCATGATTCATGATTCGATTCATGATTCAATTCAAGATTCATGATTCATTATTGGATTCATGATTTATTTCATGATTCGTGATTCGATTCATGATTCAATTCATGATTCAATTCATGATTCATGATTCATGATTCGATTCATGATTCATTATTCGATTCATGATTCATGATTCGATTCATGATTCATGATTTATGATTCAAATCATGATTCATGATTCATGATTCATGATTCAATTCTTGATTCATGATTCGATTCATGATTCAATTCATGATTCATGATTCATGATTCTTGATTCATGATTCATGATTCGATTCATGATTCGATTCATGATTCTTGATTCATGATTCATGATTCGATTCATGATTCATAATTCAAGATTCAATTCATAAATCATGATTCATGATTCAATTCATGATTCATGATTCATGATTGATGATTCAATTCATGATTCATTATTCAATTCATGATTCATGATTCAATTCATTATTCGATTCCTGAATCATTTCATGATTCATGATTCGATTTATGATTCTTGATTCATGAGTCAATTCATGATTCATGATTAATGATTCAATTCATGATTCAATTCAAGATTCAATTCATGATTCATGATTCGATTCATTATTCATGATTCAATTCATGATTCATGATTCATGAGTCAATTCTTGATTCATGATTCATGATTCATGATTCAATTCATGATTCATGATTCAAGATTCATGATTCAATTCATGATTCATGATTCATGATTCTATTCATGATTCATGATTCAATTCATGATTCATGAATCAATTTATGATTCATGATTCATGATTCATGATTCAAATCATGATTCATGATTCATGATTCATGATTCAATAAATGATTCATGATTCAATTCATGATTTGATTCCTGATTCAATTCATGATTTATGATTCGATTTATGATTCATGATTCATAAATTTAATTCATGATTCATGATTCATGATTCAATTCAAGATTCATGATTCATAAATTCAATTCATGATTCATGATTCATGATTGAATTCAAGATTCATGATTCATGATTCAAATTATGATTCAATTCAAGATTCATGATTCATGATTCGATTCATGATTCATGATTCATGATTCAATTCATGATTCATGATTCATGATTCATGATTCAATTCATGATTCCTGATTCGAATCATGATTCTTGATTCATGATTCATTATTCGATTCATGATTCATGATTCAAGATTTAATTCATAATTCATGATTCATGATTCAATTCATGATTCATGCTTCATGATTGATGATTCATTTCATGATTCATGATTCAATTCATGATTCATGATTCAGTTCATGATTCGATTCCTGATTCATTTCATGATTTATGATTCGATTTATGATTCTTGATTCATGATTCAATTCATGATTCATGATTAGTGATTCAATTCATGATTCATGATTCATGATTCAATTCATGATTCATGATTAGTGATTCAATTCATGATTCAATTCATGATTCATGATTCATGATTCATGATTCATGATTCGATTCATGATTCATGATTCAATTCATGATTCATGATTTAAGATTCATGATTCATGATTCAATTCATGAATTATGTTTCATGATTCAATTCATGATTCATGATTCAATTCATGATTCATGATTCAAGATTCATGATTCAATTCATGATTCATGGTTCGATTCATGAATCTTGATTCATGATGCATGATTCAATTCTTGATTCATGATTCATGATTCAATTCATGATTCATGATTCATGATTCAATTCATGATTCATGATTCAATTCATGATTCATGATTCATGATTCAATTCATGATTTATGATTCGATTCATGATTCATGATTTAATTCATGATTAATGATTCATGATTCAATTCATGATTCAATTCATGATTCAATTCATGATTCAATTCATGATTCATGAATCAATTTATGATTCATGATTTATGATTCAATTCATGATTCCTGATATCTGATTCATGATTCCTGATTCCTGATTCATGATTCATAATTCAATTCATGATTTATGATTCGATTCATGATTCATGTTTCATGATTCAATTCATGATTCATGATTCATGATTCATGATTCATGATTTAATTCATGATTAATGATTCATGATTCAATTCATGATTCATGAATCAATTCATGATTCATGAATCAATTCATGATTCATGAATCAATTCATGATTCATGAATCAATTCATGATTCATGATTCATGATTTCTGATTCGATTCATGATTCATGATTCAATTCATGATTCATGATTCAGGATTCAATTCATGATTCATGATTTATGATTCATGATTCAATTCATGATTCATGATTCAATTCATGATTCGATTCCTGATTCAATTCATGATTCATGATTCGATTTATGATTCATGATTCATAAATTCAATTAATGATTCATTATTCATGATTCAATTCATGATTCATGATTCATGATTCAATTCATGATTAAATTTATGATTCAATTCATGATTCATGAATCAAATTATGATTCAATTCATGATTCATGATTCATGATTTATGATTCAATTCATGATTCAATTCATGATTCATGATTCGATTCATGATTCATAATTCAATTCATGATTCATAATTCATGATTCATGATTCATGATTCAATTCATGATTCATTATTCATGATTCAATTCATGATTCATGATTCGATTCATGATTCTTTATTCATAATTCATGATTCAATTCATGATTCATGATTCATGATTCAATTCATGATTCATGATTCGATTCATGATTCATGATTTAATTCATGATTAATGATTCATGATTCAATTCATGATTAAATTCATGATTCATGATTCGATTCATGATTCATGATTCAATTCATGATTCATGATTCATGATTCAATTCATGATTCATGATTCATGATTCA
>NW_027447747.1:0-25216 GCF_038048845.1 Mixophyes fleayi | reverse complement strand
TTGCCCACAATTATCAACTTTCTAAGTCTTTCTGAGCAGGAGAAATCGCAAAACATAGTCATTTCTTCATTGCCGTCCAAAAACAACGCTTTTTTACACTCCTGTCTCCCTTTCTCTTGGAAACAATGACTTACATCAATTCTTTTACATAATTCTTGTTTCTCATGACATTTCTTACATTGCCCCCAATTATCAACTTTCTAAGTCTTTCTGAGCAGGAGAAATCGCAAAACATAGTCATTTCTTCATTGCCGTCCAAAAACAACGCTTTTTTACACTCCTGTCTCCCTTTCTCTTCTAAACAATGACTTACATCAATTATTTTACATAATTCTTGTTTCTCATGACATTTCTTACATTGCCCACAATTATCAACTTTCTAAGTCTTTCTGAGCAAGAGAAATCGCAAAACAGTTATTTCTTCATTGCCGTCCAAAAACAACGCTTTTTTACACTCCGGTCTCCCTTTCTCTTGGAAACAATGACTTACATCAATTCTTTTACATAATTCTTGTTTCTCATGACATTTCTAACATTGCCCACAATTATCAACTTTCTAAGTCTTTCTGAGCAAGAGAAATCGCAAAACAGTCATTTCTTCATTGCCGTCCAAAAACAACGCTTTTTTACACTCCTGTCTCCCTTTCTCTTGGAAACAATGACTTACATCAATTCTTTTACATAATTCTTGTTTCTCATGACATTTCTAACATTGCCCACAATTATCAACTTTCTAAGTCTTTCTGAGCAAGAGAAATCGCAAAACAGTCATTTCTTCATTGCCGTCCAAAAACAACGCTTTTTTACACTCCTGTCTCCCTTTCTCTTGGAAACAATGACTTACATCAATTCTTTTACATAATTCTTGTTTCTCATGACATTTCTAACATTGCCCACAATTATCAACTTTCTAAGTCTTTCTGAGCAGGAGAAATCGCAAAACATAGTCATTTCTTCATTGCCGTCCAAAAACAACGCTTTTTTACACTCCTGTCTCCCTTTCTCTTGGAAACAATGACTTACATCAATTCTTTTACATAATTCTTGTTTCTCATGACATTTCTAACATTGCCCACAATTATCAACTTTCTAAGTCTTTCTGAGCAGGAGAAATCGCAAAACATAGTCATTTCTTCATTGGCGTCCAAAAACAACGCTTTTTTACACTCCTGTCTCCCTTTCTCTTGGAAACAATGACTTACATCAATTCTTTTACATAATTCTTGTTTCTCATGACATTTCTTACATTGCCCACAATTATCAACTTTCTAAGTCTTTCTGAGCAGGAGAAATCGCAAAACATAGTCATTTCTTCATTGCCGTCCAAAAACAACGCTTTTTTACACTCCGGTCTCCCTTTCTCTTGGAAACAATGACTTACATCAATTCTTTTACATAATTCTTGTTTCTCATGACATTTCTTACATTGCCCACAATTATCAACTTTCTAAGTCTTTCTGAGCAAGAGAAATCGCAAAACAGTCATTTCTTCATTGCCATCCAAAAACAACGCTTTTTTACACTCCGGTCTCCCTTTCTCTTGGAAACAATGACTTACATCAATTCTTTTACATAATTCTTGTTTCTCATGACATTTCTAACATTGCCCACAATTATCAACTTTCTAAGTCTTTCTGAGCAGGAGAAATCGCAAAACAGTCATTTCTTCATTGCCGTCCAAAAACAACGCTTTTTTACACTCCTGTCTCCCTTTCTCTTGGAAACAATGACTTACATCAATTCTTTTACATAATTCTTGTTTCTCATGACATTTCTAACATTGCCCACAATTATCAACTTTCTAAGTCTTTCTGAGCAAGAGAAATCGCAAAACAGTCATTTCTTCATTGCCGTCCAAAAACAATGCTTTTTTACACTCCTGTCTCCCTTTCTCTTGGAAACAATGACTTACATCAATTCTTTTACATAATTCTTGTTTCTCATGACATTTCTAACATTGCCCACAATTATCAACTTTCTAAGTCTTTCTGAGCAGGAGAAATCGCAAAACATAGTCATTTCTTCATTGCCGTCCAAAAACAACGCTTTTTTACACTCCTGTCTCCCTTTCTCTTGGAAACAATGACTTACATCAATTCTTTTACATAATTCTTGTTTCTCATGACATTTCTAACATTGCCCACAATTATCAACTTTCTAAGTCTTTCTGAGCAAGAGAAATCGCAAAACAGTCATTTCTTCATTGCCGTCCAAAAACAACGCTTTTTTACACTCCTGTCTCCCTTTCTCTTGGAAACAATGACTTACATCAATTCTTTTACATAATTCTTGTTTCTCATGACATTTCTAACATTGCCCACAATTATCAACTTTCTAAGTCTTTCTGAGCAAGAGAAATCGCAAAACAGTCATTTCTTCATTGCCGTCCAAAAACAACGCTTTTTTACACTCCTGTCTCCCTTTCTCTTGGAAACAATGACTTACATCAATTCTTTTACATAATTCTTGTTTCTCATGACATTTCTAACATTGCCCACAATTATCAACTTTCTAAGTCTTTCTGAGCAGGAGAAATCGCAAAACATAGTCATTTCTTCATTGCCGTCCAAAAACAACGCTTTTTTACACTCCTGTCTCCCTTTCTCTTGGAAACAATGACTTACATCAATTCTTTTACATAATTCTTGTTTCTCATGACATTTCTAACATTGCCCACAATTATCAACTTTCTAAGTCTTTCTGAGCAGGAGAAATCGCAAAACATAGTCATTTCTTCATTGGCGTCCAAAAACAACGCTTTTTTACACTCCTGTCTCCCTTTCTCTTGGAAACAATGACTTACATCAATTCTTTTACATAATTCTTGTTTCTCATGACATTTCTTACATTGCCCACAATTATCAACTTTCTAAGTCTTTCTGAGCAGGAGAAATCGCAAAACATAGTCATTTCTTCATTGCCGTCCAAAAACAACGCTTTTTTACACTCCGGTCTCCCTTTCTCTTGGAAACAATGACTTACATCAATTCTTTTACATAATTCTTGTTTCTCATGACATTTCTTACATTGCCCACAATTATCAACTTTCTAAGTCTTTCTGAGCAAGAGAAATCGCAAAACAGTCATTTCTTCATTGCCGTCCAAAAACAACGCTTTTTTACACTCCGGTCTCCCTTTCTCTTGGAAACAATGACTTACATCAATTCTTTTACATAATTCTTGTTTCTCATGACATTTCTAACATTGCCCACAATTATCAACTTTCTAAGTCTTTCTGAGCAGGAGAAATCGCAAAACAGTCATTTCTTCATTGCCGTCCAAAAACAACGCTTTTTTACACTCCTGTCTCCCTTTCTCTTGGAAACAATGACTTACATCAATTCTTTTACATAATTCTTGTTTCTCATGACATTTCTAACATTGCCCACAATTATCAACTTTCTAAGTCTTTCTGAGCAAGAGAAATCGCAAAACAGTCATTTCTTCATTGCCGTCCAAAAACAATGCTTTTTTACACTCCTGTCTCCCTTTCTCTTGGAAACAATGACTTACATCAATTCTTTTACATAATTCTTGTTTCTCATGACATTTCTAACATTGCCCACAATTATCAACTTTCTAAGTCTTTCTGAGCAGGAGAAATCGCAAAACATAGTCATTTCTTCATTGCCGTCCAAAAACAACGCTTTTTTACACTCCTGTCTCCCTTTCTCTTGGAAACAATGACTTACATCAATTCTTTTACATAATTCTTGTTTCTCATGACATTTCTAACATTGCCCATAATTATCAACTTTCTAAGTCTTTCTGAGCAGGAGAAATCGCAAAACATAGTCATTTCTTCATTGGCGTCCAAAAACAACGCTTTTTTACACTCCGGTCTCCCTTTCTCTTGGAAACAATGACTTACATCAATTCTTTTACATAATTCTTGTTTCTCATGACATTTCTTACATTGCCCACAATTATCAACTTTCTAAGTCTTTCTGAGCAAGAGAAATCGCAAAACATAGTCATTTCTTCATTGCCGTCCAAAAACAACGCTTTTTTACACTCCTGTCTCCCTTTCTCTTGGAAACAATGACTTACATCAATTCTTTTACATAATTCTTGTTTCTCATGACATTTCTTACATTGCCCCCAATTATCAACTTTCTAAGTCTTTCTGAGCAGGAGAAATCGCAAAACATAGTCATTTCTTTATTGCCGTCCAAAAACAACGCTTTTTTACACTCCTGTCTCCCTTTCTCTTCTAAACAATGACTTACATCAATTCTTTTACATAATTCTTGTTTCTCATGACATTTCTTACATTGCCCACAATTATCAACTGTCTAAGTCTTTCTGAGCAAGAGAAATCGCAAAACAGTTACTTCTTCATTGCCGTCCAAAAACAACGCTTTTTTACACTCCGGTCTCCCTTTCTCTTGGAAACAATGACTTACATCAATTCTTTTACATAATTCTTGTTTCTCATGACATTTCTAACATTGCCCACAATTATCAACTTTCTAAGTCTTTCTGAGCAAGAGAAATCGCAAAACAGTCATTTCTTCATTGCCGTCCAAAAACAACGCTTTTTTACACTCCGGTCTCCCTTTCTCTTGGAAACAATGACTTACATCAATTCTTTTACATAATTCTTGTTTCTCATGACATTTCTAACATTGCCCACAATTATCAACTTTCTAAGTCTTTCTGAGCAGGAGAAATCGCAAAACATAGTCATTTCTTCATTGCCGTCCAAAAACAACGCTTTTTTACACTCCTGTCTCCCTTTCTCTTGGAAACAATGACTTACATCAATTCTTTTACATAATTCTTGTTTCTCATGACATTTCTAACATTGCCCACAATTATCAACTTTCTAAGTCTTTCTGAGCAGGAGAAATCGCAAAACATAGTCATTTCTTCATTGGCGTCCAAAAACAACGCTTTTTAACACTCCTGTCTCCCTTTCTCTTGGAAACAATGACTTACATCAATTCTTTTACATAATTCTTGTTTCTCATGACATTTCTTACATTGCCCACAATTATCAACTTTCTAAGTCTTTCTGAGCAGGAGAAATCGCAAAACATAGTCATTTCTTCATTGCCGTCCAAAAACAACGCTTTTTTACACTCCGGTCTCCCTTTCTCTTGGAAACAATGACTTACATCAATTCTTTTACATAATTCTTGTTTCTCATGACATTTCTTACATTGCCCACAATTATCAACTTTCTAAGTCTTTCTGAGCAAGAGAAATCGCAAAACAGTCATTTCTTCATTGCCGTCCAAAAACAACGCTTTTTTACACTCCGGTCTCCCTTTCTCTTGGAAACAATGACTTACATCAATTCTTTTACATAATTCTTGTTTCTCATGACATTTCTAACATTGCCCACAATTATCAACTTTCTAAGTCTTTCTGAGCAGGAGAAATCGCAAAACAGTCATTTCTTCATTGCCGTCCAAAACAACGCTTTTTTACACTCCTGTCTCCCTTTCTCTTGGAAACAATGACTTACATCAATTCTTTTACATAATTCTTGTTTATCATGACATTTCTTACATTGCCCACAATTATCAACTTTCTAAGTCTTTCTGAGCAAGAGAAATCGCAAAACAGTCATTTCTTCATTGCCGTCCAAAAACAACGCTTTTTTACACTCCGGTCTCCCTTTCTCTTGGAAACAATGACTTACATCAATTCTTTTACATAATTCTTGTTTCTCATGACATTTCTAACATTGCCCACAATTATCAACTTTCTAAGTCTTTCTGAGCAAGAGAAATCGCAAAACAGTCATTTCTTCATTGGCGTCCAAAAACAACGCTTTTTTACACTCCGGTCTCCCTTTCTCTTGGAAACAATGACTTACATCAATTCTTTTACATAATTCTTGTTTCTCATGACATTTCTAACATTGCCCACAATTATCAACTTTCTAAGTCTTTCTGAGCAAGAGAAATCGAAAAACAGTCATTTCTTCATTGCCGTCCAAAAACAACGCTTTTTTACACTCCTGTCTCCCTTTCTCTTGGAAACAATGACTTACATCAATTCTTTTACATAATTCTTGTTTCTCATGACATTTCTAACATTGCCCACAATTATCAACTTTCTAAGTCTTTCTGAGCAAGAGAAATCGAAAAACAGTCATTTCTTCATTGCCGTCCAAAAACAACGCTTTTTTACACTCCTGTCTCCCTTTCTCTTGGAAACAATGACTTACATCAATTCTTTTACATAATTCTTGTTTCTCATGACATTTCTAACATTGCCCACAATTATCAACTTTCTAAGTCTTTCTGAGCAAGAGAAATCGCAAAACAGTCATTTCTTCATTGCCGTCCAAAAACAACGCTTTTTTACACTCCGGTCTCCCTTTCTCTTGGAAACAATGACTTACATCAATTCTTTTACATAATTCTTGTTTGTCATGACATTTCTAACATTGCCCACAATTATCAACTTTCTAAGTCTTTCTGAGCAGGAGAAATCGCAAAACAGTCATTTCTTCATTGGCGTCCAAAAACAACGCTTTTTTACACTCCTGTCTCCCTTTCTCTTGGAAACAATGACTTACATCAATTCTTTTACATAATTCTTGTTTCTCATGACATTTCTAACATTGCCCACAATTATCAACTTTCTAAGTCTTTCTGAGCAAGAGAAATCGAAAAACAGTCATTTCTTCATTGCCGTCCAAAAACAACGCTTTTTTACACTCCTGTCTCCCTTTCTCTTGGAAACAATGACTTACATCAATTCTTTTACATAATTCTTGTTTCTCATGACATTTCTAACATTGCCCACAATTATCAACTTTCTAAGTCTTTCTGAGCAAGAGAAATCGCAAAACAGTCATTTCTTCATTGCCGTCCAAAAACAACGCTTTTTTACACTCCGGTCTCCCTTTCTCTTGGAAACAATAACTTACATCAATTCTTTTACATAATTCTTGTTTCTCATGACATTTCTAACATTGCCCACAATTATCAACTTTCTAAGTCTTTCTGAGCAGGAGAAATCGCAAAACAGTCATTTCTTGATTGGCGTCCAAAAACAACGCTTTTTTACACTCCTGTCTCCCTTTCTCTTGGAAACAATGACTTACATCAATTCTTTTACATAATTCTTGTTTCTCATGACATTTCTTACATTGCCCACAATTATCAACTTTCTAAGTCTTTCTGAGCAGGAGAAATCGCAAAACATAGTCATTTCTTCATTGCCGTCCAAAAACAACGCTTTTTTACACTCCTGTCTCCCTTTTTCTCTTGGAAACAATGACTTACATCAATTCTTTTACATAATTCTTGTTTCTCATGACATTTCTAACATTGCCCACAATTATCAACTTTCTAAGTCTTTCTGAGCAAGAGAAATCGCAAAACAGTCATTTCTTCATTGCCGTCCAAAAACAACGCTTTTTTACACTCCGGTCTCCCTTTCTCTTGGAAATAATGACTTACATCAACTCTTTTACATAATTCTTGTTTCTCATGACATTTCTAACATTGCCCACAATTAACAACATTCTAAGTCTTTCTGAGCAGGAGAAATCGCAAAACAGTCATTTCTTCATTGGCGTCCAAAAACAACGCTTTTTTACACTCCTGTCTCCCTTTCTCTTGGAAACAATGACTTACATCAATTCTTTTACATAATTCTTGTTTCTCATGACATTTCTAACATTGCCCACAATTCTCAACTTTCTAAGTCTTTCTGAGCAGGAGAAATCGCAAAACATAGTCATTTCTTCATTGGCGTCCAAAAACAACGCTTTTTTACACTCCTGTCTCCCTTTCTCTTGGAAACAATGACTTACATCAATTCTTTTACATAATTCTTGTTTCTCATGACATTTCTAACATTGCCCACAATTATCAACTTTCTAAGTCTTTCTGAGCAATAGAAATCGCAAAACAGTCATTTCTTCATTGCCGTCCAAAAACAACGCTTTTTTACACTCCGGTCTCCCTTTCTCTTGGAAACAATGACTTACATCAATTCTTTTACATAATTCTTGTTTCTCATGACATTTCTAACATTGCCCACAATTATCAACTTTCTAAGTCTTTCTGAGCAGGAGAAATTGCAAAACAGTCATTTCTTCATTGCCGTCCAAAAACAACGCTTTTTTACACTCCTGTCTCCCTTTCTCTTGGAAACAATGACTTACATCAATTCTTTTACATAATTCTTGTTTCTCATGACATTTCTTACATTGCCCACAATTATCAACTTTCTAAGTCTTTCTGAGCAAGAGAAATCGCAAAACAGTCATTTCTTCATTGCCGTCCAAAAACAACGCTTTTTTACACTCCGGTCTCCCTTTCTCTTGGAAACAATGACTTACATCAATTCTTTTACATAATTCTTGTTTCTCATGACATTTCTAACATTGCCCACAATTATCAACTTTCTAAGTCTTTCTGAGCAAGAGAAATCGCAAAACAGTCATTTCTTCATTGGCGTCCAAAAACAACGCTTTTTTACACTCCTGTCTCCCTTTCTCTTGGAAACAATGACTTACATCAATTCTTTTACATAATTCTTGTTTCTCATGACATTTCTTACATTGCCCACAATTATCAACTTTCTAAGTCTTTCTGAGCAGGAGAAATCGCAAAACATAGTCATTTCTTCATTGCCGTCCAAAAACAATGCTTTTTTACACTCCTGTGTTCCTTTCTCTTGGAAACAATGACTTACATCAATTCTTTTACATAATTCTTGTTTCTCATGACATTTCTAACATTGCCCACAATTATCAACTTTCTAAGTCTTTCTGAGCAAGAGAAATCGCAAAACACTCATTTCTTCATTGCCGTCCAAAAACAACGCTTTTTTACACTCCGGTCTCCCTTTCTCTTGGAAACAATGACTTACATCAATTCTTTTACATAATTCTTGTTTCTCATGACATTTCTAACATTGCCCACAATTATCAACTTTCTAAGTCTTTCTGAGCAAGAGAAATCGAAAAAACAGTCATTTCTTCATTGCCGTCCAAAAACAACGCTTTTTTACACTCCTGTCTCCCTTTCTCTTGGAAACAATGACTTACATCAATTCTTTTACATAATTCTTGTTTCTCATGACATTTTTAACATTGCCCACAATTATCAACTTTCTAAGTCTTTCTGAGCAAGAGAAATCGCAAAACAGTCATTTCTTCATTGCTGTCCAAAAACAACGCTTTTTTACACTCCGGTCTCCCTTTCTCTTGGAAACAATGACTTACATCAATTCTTTTACATAATTCTTGTTTCTCATGACATTTCTAACATTGCCCACAATTATCAACTTTCTAAGTCTTTCTGAGCAGGAGAAATCGCAAAACAGTCATTTCTTCATTGGCGTCCAAAAACAACGCTTTTTTACACTCCTGTCTCCCTTTCTCTTGGAAACAATGACTTACATCAATTCTTTTACATAATTCTTGTTTCTCATGACATTTCTAACATTGCCCACAATTATCAACTTTCTAAGTCTTTCTGAGCAAGAGAAATCGCAAAACAGTCATTTCTTCATTGCCGTCCAAAAACAACGCTTTTTTACACTCCTGTCTCCCTTTCTCTTGGAAACAATGACTTACATCAATTCTTTTACATAATTCTTGTTTCTCATGACATTTCTAACATTGCCCACAATTATCAACTTTCTAAGTCTTTCTGAGCAAGAGAAATCGCAAAACAGTCATTTCTTCATTGCCGTCCAAAAACAACGCTTTTTTACACTCCGGTCTCCCTTTCTCTTGGAAACAATGACTTACATCAACTCTTTTACATAATTCTTGTTTCTCATGACATTTCTAACATTGCCCACAATTAACAACATTCTAAGTCTTTCTGAGCAGGAGAAATCGCAAAACAGTCATTTCTTCATTGGCGTCCAAAAACAACGCTTTTTTACACTCCTGTCTCCCTTTCTCTTGGAAACAATGACTTACATCAATTCTTTTACATAATTCTTGTTTCTCATGACATTTCTAACATTGCCCACAATTATCAACTTTCTAAGTCTTTCTGAGCAGGAGAAATCGCAAAACATAGTCATTTCTTCATTGGCGTCCAAAAACAACGCTTTTTTACACTCCTGTCTCCCTTTCTCTTGGAAACAATGACTTACATCAATTCTTTTACATAATTCTTGTTTCTCATGACATTTCTAACATTGCCCACAATTATCAACTTTCTAAGTCTTTCTGAGCAAGAGAAATCGCAAAACAGTCATTTCTTCATTGCCGTCCAAAAACAACGCTTTTTTACACTCCTGTCTCCCTTTCTCTTGGAAACAATGACTTACATCAATTCTTTTACATAATTCTTGTTTCTCATGACATTTCTTACATTGCCCACAATTATCAACTTTCTAAGTCTTTCTGAGCAAGAGAAATCGCAAAACAGTCATTTCTTCATTGCCGTCCAAAAACAACGCTTTTTTACACTCCGGTCTCCCTTTCTCTTGGAAACAATGACTTACATCAATTCTTTTACATAATTCTTGTTTCTCATGACATTTCTAACATTGCCCACAATTATCAACATTCTAAGTCTTTCTGAGCAAGAGAAATCGCAAAACAGTCATTTCTTCATTGCCGTCCAAAAACAACGCTTTTTTACACTCCTGTCTCCCTTTTTCTTGGAAACAATGACTTACATAAATTCTTTTACATAATTCTTGTTTCTCATGACATTTCTAACATTGCCCACAATTATCAACTTTCTAAGTCTTTCTGAGCAAGAGAAATCGCAAAACAGTCATTTCTTCATTGGCGTCCAAAAACAACGCTTTTTTACACTCCTGTCTCCCTTTCTCTTGGAAACAATGACTTACATCAATTCTTTTACATAATTCTTGTTTCTCATGACATTTCTAACATTGCCCACAATTATCAACTTTCTAAGTCTTTCTGAGCAAGAGAAATCGCAAAACAGTCATTTCTTCATTGCCGTCCAAAAACAACGCTTTTTTACACTCCGGTCTCCCTTTCTCTTGGAAACAATGACTTACATCAATTCTTTTACATAATTCTTGTTTCTCATGACATTTCTAACATTGCCCACAATTATCAACTTTCTAAGTCTTTCTGAGCAAGAGAAATCGCAAAACAGTCATTTCTTCATTGCCGTCCAAAAACAACGCTTTTTTACACTCCGGTCTCCCTTTCTCTTGGAAACAATGACTTACATCAACTCTTTTACATAATTCTTGTTTCTCATGACATTTCTAACATTGCCCACAATTAACAACATTCTAAGTCTTTCTGAGCAGGAGAAATCGCAAATCAGTCATTTCTTCATTGGCGTCCAAAAACAACGCTTTTTTACACTCCTGTCTCCCTTTCTCTTGGAAACAATGACTTACATCAACTCTTTTACATAATTCTTGTTTCTCATGACATTTCTAACATTGCCCACAATTAACAACATTCTAAGTCTTTCTGAGCAGGAGAAATCGCAAAACAGTCATTTCTTCATTGGCGTCCAAAAACAACGCTTTTTTACACTCCTGTCTCCCTTTCTCTTGGAAACAATGACTTACATCAATTCTTTTACATAATTCTTGTTTCTCATGACATTTCTAACATTGCCCACAATTATCAACTTTCTAAGTCTTTCTGAGCAGGAGAAATCGCAAAACATAGTCATTTCTTCATTGGCGTCCAAAAACAACGCTTTTTTACACTCCTGTCTCCCTTTCTCTTGGAAACAATGACTTACATCAATTCTTTTACATAATTCTTGTTTCTCATGACATTTCTAACATTGCCCACAATTATCAACTTTCTAAGTCTTTCTGAGCAAGAGAAATCGCAAAACAGTCATTTCTTCATTGCCGTCCAAAAACAACGCTTTTTTACACTCCTGTCTCCCTTTCTCTTGGAAACAATGACTTACATCAATTCTTTTACATAATTCTTGTTTCTCATGACATTTCTTACATTGCCCACAATTATCAACTTTCTAAGTCTTTCTGAGCAAGAGAAATCGCAAAACAGTCATTTCTTCATTGCCGTCCAAAAACAACGCTTTTTTACACTCCTGTCTCCCTTTTTCTTGGAAACAATGACTTACATAAATTCTTTTACATAATTCTTGTTTCTCATGACATTTCTAACATTGCCCACAATTATCAACTTTCTAAGTCTTTCTGAGCAAGAGAAATCGCAAAACAGTCATTTCTTCATTGGCGTCCAAAAACAACGCTTTTTTACACTCCTGTCTCCCTTTCTCTTGGAAACAATGACTTACATCAATTCTTTTACATAATTCTTGTTTCTCATGACATTTCTAACATTGCCCACAATTATCAACTTTCTAAGTCTTTCTGAGCAAGAGAAATCGCAAAACAGTCATTTCTTCATTGCCGTCCAAAAACAACGCTTTTTTACACTCCGGTCTCCCTTTCTCTTGGAAACAATGACTTACATCAATTCTTTTACATAATTCTTGTTTCTCATGACATTTCTAACATTGCCCACAATTATCAACTTTCTAAGTCTTTCTGAGCAAGAGAAATCGCAAAACAGTCATTTCTTCATTGGCGTCCAAAAACAACGCTTTTTTACACTCCTGTCTCCCTTTCTCTTGGAAACAATGACTTACATCAATTCTTTTACATAATTCTTGTTTCTCATGACATTTCTTACATTGCCCACAATTATCAACTTTCTAAGTCTTTCTGAGCAGGAGAAATCGCAAAACATAGTCATTTCTTCATTGCCGTCCAAAAACAATGCTTTTTTACACTCCTGTGTTCCTTTCTCTTGGAAACAATGACTTACATCAATTCTTTTACATAATTCTTGTTTCTCATGACATTTCTAACATTGCCCACAATTATCAACTTTCTAAGTCTTTCTGAGCAAGAGAAATCGCAAAACAGTCATTTCTTCATTGCCGTCCAAAAACAACGCTTTTTTACACTCCGGTCTCCCTTTCTCTTGGAAACAATGACTTACATCAATTCTTTTACATAATTCTTGTTTCTCATGACATTTCTAACATTGCCCACAATTATCAACTTTCTAAGTCTTTCTGAGCAAGAGAAATCGAAAAACAGTCATTTCTTCATTGCCGTCCAAAAACAACGCTTTTTTACACTCCTGTCTCCCTTTCTCTTGGAAACAATGACTTACATCAATTCTTTTACATAATTCTTGTTTCTCATGACATTTTTAACATTGCCCACAATTATCAACTTTCTAAGTCTTTCTGAGCAAGAGAAATCGCAAAACAGTCATTTCTTCATTGCTGTCCAAAAACAACGCTTTTTTACACTCCGGTCTCCCTTTCTCTTGGAAACAATGACTTACATCAATTCTTTTACATAATTCTTGTTTCTCATGACATTTCTAACATTGCCCACAATTATCAACTTTCTAAGTCTTTCTGAGCAGGAGAAATCGCAAAACAGTCATTTCTTCATTGGCGTCCAAAAACAACGCTTTTTTACACTCCTGTCTCCCTTTCTCTTGGAAACAATGACTTACATCAATTCTTTTACATAATTCTTGTTTCTCATGACATTTCTAACATTGCCCACAATTATCAACTTTCTAAGTCTTTCTGAGCAAGAGAAATCGCAAAACAGTCATTTCTTCATTGCCGTCCAAAAACAACGCTTTTTTACACTCCTGTCTCCCTTTCTCTTGGAAACAATGACTTACATCAATTCTTTTACATAATTCTTGTTTCTCATGACATTTCTAACATTGCCCACAATTATCAACTTTCTAAGTCTTTCTGAGCAAGAGAAATCGCAAAACAGTCATTTCTTCATTGCCGTCCAAAAACAACGCTTTTTTACACTCCGGTCTCCCTTTCTCTTGGAAACAATGACTTACATCAACTCTTTTACATAATTCTTGTTTCTCATGACATTTCTAACATTGCCCACAATTAACAACATTCTAAGTCTTTCTGAGCAGGAGAAATCGCAAAACAGTCATTTCTTCATTGGCGTCCAAAAACAACGCTTTTTTACACTCCGGTCTCCCTTTCTCTTGGAAACAATGACTTACATCAATTCTTTTACATAATTCTTGTTTCTCATGACATTTCTAACATTGCCCACAATTATCAACTTTCTAAGTCTTTCTGAGCAGGAGAAATCGCAAAACATAGTCATTTCTTCATTGGCGTCCAAAAACAACGCTTTTTTACACTCCTGTCTCCCTTTCTCTTGGAAACAATGACTTACATCAATTCTTTTACATAATTCTTGTTTCTCATGACATTTCTAACATTGCCCACAATTATCAACTTTCTAAGTCTTTCTGAGCAGGAGAAATCGCAAAACAGTCATTTCTTCATTGCCGTCCAAAAACAACGCTTTTTTACACTCCTGTCTCCCTTTCTCTTGGAAACAATGACTTACATCAATTCTTTTACATAATTCTTGTTTCTCATGACATTTCTTACATTGCCCACAATTATCAACTTTCTAAGTCTTTCTGAGCAAGAGAAATCGCAAAACAGTCATTTCTTCATTGCCGTCCAAAAACAACGCTTTTTTACACTCCGGTCTCCCTTTCTCTTGGAAACAATGACTTACATCAATTCTTTTACATAATTCTTGTTTCTCATGACATTTCTAACATTGCCCACAATTATCAACATTCTAAGTCTTTCTGAGCAAGAGAAATCGCAAAACAGTCATTTCTTCATTGCCGTCCAAAAACAACGCTTTTTTACACTCCTGTCTCCCTTTTTCTTGGAAACAATGACTTACATAAATTCTTTTACATAATTCTTGTTTCTCATGACATTTCTAACATTGCCCACAATTATCAACTTTCTAAGTCTTTCTGAGCAAGAGAAATCGCAAAACAGTCATTTCTTCATTGGCGTCCAAAAACAACGCTTTTTTACACTCCTGTCTCCCTTTCTCTTGGAAACAATGACTTACATCAATTCTTTTACATAATTCTTGTTTCTCATGACATTTCTAACATTGCCCACAATTATCAACTTTCTAAGTCTTTCTGAGCAAGAGAAATCGCAAAACAGTCATTTCTTCATTGCCGTCCAAAAACAACGCTTTTTTACACTCCGGTCTCCCTTTCTCTTGGAAACAATGACTTACATCAACTCTTTTACATAATTCTTGTTTCTCATGACATTTCTAACATTGCCCACAATTAACAACATTCTAAGTCTTTCTGAGCAGGAGAAATCGCAAAACAGTCATTTCTTCATTGGCGTCCAAAAACAACGCTTTTTTACACTCCTGTCTCCCTTTCTCTTGGAAACAATGACTTACATCAATTCTTTTACATAATTCTTGTTTCTCATGACATTTCTAACATTGCCCACAATTATCAACTTTCTAAGTCTTTCTGAGCAGGAGAAATCGCAAAACATAGTCATTTCTTCATTGGCGTCCAAAAACAACGCTTTTTTACACTCCTGTCTCCCTTTCTCTTGGAAACAATGACTTACATCAATTCTTTTACATAATTCTTGTTTCTCATGACATTTCTAACATTGCCCACAATTATCAACTTTCTAAGTCTTTCTGAGCAAGAGAAATCGCAAAACAGTCATTTCTTCATTGCCGTCCAAAAACAACGCTTTTTTACACTCCTGTCTCCCTTTCTCTTGGAAACAATGACTTACATCAATTCTTTTACATAATTCTTGTTTCTCATGACATTTCTTACATTGCCCACAATTATCAACTTTCTAAGTCTTTCTGAGCAAGAGAAATCGCAAAACAGTCATTTCTTCATTGCCGTCCAAAAACAACGCTTTTTTACACTCCGGTCTCCCTTTCTCTTGGAAACAATGACTTACATCAATTCTTTTACATAATTCTTGTTTCTCATGACATTTCTAACATTGCCCACAATTATCAACATTCTAAGTCTTTCTGAGCAAGAGAAATCGCAAAACAGTCATTTCTTCATTGCCGTCCAAAAACAACGCTTTTTTACACTCCTGTCTCCCTTTTTCTTGGAAACAATGACTTACATAAATTCTTTTACATAATTCTTGTTTCTCATGACATTTCTAACATTGCCCACAATTATCAACTTTCTAAGTCTTTCTGAGCAAGAGAAATCGCAAAACAGTCATTTCTTCATTGGCGTCCAAAAACAACGCTTTTTTACACTCCTGTCTCCCTTTCTCTTGGAAACAATGACTTACATCAATTCTTTTACATAATTCTTGTTTCTCATGACATTTCTAACATTGCCCACAATTATCAACTTTCTAAGTCTTTCTGAGCAAGAGAAATCGCAAAACAGTCATTTCTTCATTGCCGTCCAAAAACAACGCTTTTTTACACTCCGGTCTCCCTTTCTCTTGGAAACAATGACTTACATCAATTCTTTTACATAATTCTTGTTTCTCATGACATTTCTAACATTGCCCACAATTATCAACTTTCTAAGTCTTTCTGAGCAAGAGAAATCGCAAAACAGTCATTTCTTCATTGGCGTCCAAAAACAACGCTTTTTTACACTCCTGTCTCCCTTTCTCTTGGAAACAATGACTTACATCAATTCTTTTACATAATTCTTGTTTCTCATGACATTTCTTACATTGCCCACAATTATCAACTTTCTAAGTCTTTCTGAGCAGGAGAAATCGCAAAACATAGTCATTTCTTCATTGCCGTCCAAAAACAATGCTTTTTTACACTCCTGTGTTCCTTTCTCTTGGAAACAATGACTTACATCAATTCTTTTACATAATTCTTGTTTCTCATGACATTTCTAACATTGCCCACAATTATCAACTTTCTAAGTCTTTCTGAGCAAGAGAAATCGCAAAACAGTCATTTCTTCATTGCCGTCCAAAAACAACGCTTTTTTACACTCCGGTCTCCCTTTCTCTTGGAAACAATGACTTACATCAATTCTTTTACATAATTCTTGTTTCTCATGACATTTCTAACATTGCCCACAATTATCAACTTTCTAAGTCTTTCTGAGCAAGAGAAATCGAAAAACAGTCATTTCTTCATTGCCGTCCAAAAACAACGCTTTTTTACACTCCTGTCTCCCTTTCTCTTGGAAACAATGACTTACATCAATTCTTTTACATAATTCTTGTTTCTCATGACATTTTAACATTGCCCACAATTATCAACTTTCTAAGTCTTTCTGAGCAAGAGAAATCGCAAAACAGTCATTTCTTCATTGCTGTCCAAAAACAACGCTTTTTTACACTCCGGGCTCCCTTTCTCTTGGAAACAATGACTTACATCAATTCTTTTACATAATTCTTGTTTCTCATGACATTTCTAACATTGCCCACAATTATCAACTTTCTAAGTCTTTCTGAGCAGGAGAAATCGCAAAACAGTCATTTCTTCATTGGCGTCCAAAAACAACGCTTTTTTACACTCCTGTCTCCCTTTCTCTTGGAAACAATGACTTACATCAATTCTTTTACATAATTCTTGTTTCTCATGACATTTCTAACATTGCCCACAATTATCAACTTTCTAAGTCTTTCTGAGCAAGAGAAATCGCAAAACAGTCATTTCTTCATTGCCGTCCAAAAACAACGCTTTTTTACACTCCTGTCTCCCTTTCTCTTGGAAACAATGACTTACATCAATTCTTTTACATAATTCTTGTTTCTCATGACATTTCTAACATTGCCCACAATTATCAACTTTCTAAGTCTTTCTGAGCAAGAGAAATCGCAAAACAGTCATTTCTTCATTGCCGTCCAAAAACAACGCTTTTTTACACTCCGGTCTCCCTTTCTCTTGGAAACAATGACTTACATCAACTCTTTTACATAATTCTTGTTTCTCATGACATTTCTAACATTGCCCACAATTAACAACATTCTAAGTCTTTCTGAGCAGGAGAAATCGCAAAACAGTCATTTCTTCATTGGCGTCCAAAAACAACGCTTTTTTACACTCCTGTCTCCCTTTCTCTTGGAAACAATGACTTACATCAATTCTTTTACATAATTCTTGTTTCTCATGACATTTCTAACATTGCCCACAATTATCAACTTTCTAAGTCTTTCTGAGCAGGAGAAATCGCAAAACATAGTCATTTCTTCATTGGCGTCCAAAAACAACGCTTTTTTACACTCCTGTCTCCCTTTCTCTTGGAAACAATGACTTACATCAATTCTTTTACATAATTCTTGTTTCTCATGACATTTCTAACATTGCCCACAATTATCAACTTTCTAAGTCTTTCTGAGCAAGAGAAATCGCAAAACAGTCATTTCTTCATTGCCGTCCAAAAACAACGCTTTTTTACACTCCTGTCTCCCTTTCTCTTGGAAACAATGACTTACATCAATTCTTTTACATAATTCTTGTTTCTCATGACATTTCTTACATTGCCCACAATTATCAACTTTCTAAGTCTTTCTGAGCAAGAGAAATCGCAAAACAGTCATTTCTTCATTGCCGTCCAAAAACAACGCTTTTTTACACTCCGGTCTCCCTTTCTCTTGGAAACAATGACTTACATCAATTCTTTTACATAATTCTTGTTTCTCATGACATTTCTAACATTGCCCACAATTATCAACATTCTAAGTCTTTCTGAGCAAGAGAAATCGCAAAACAGTCATTTCTTCATTGCCGTCCAAAAACAACGCTTTTTTACACTCCTGTCTCCCTTTTTCTTGGAAACAATGACTTACATAAATTCTTTTACATAATTCTTGTTTCTCATGACATTTCTAACATTGCCCACAATTATCAACTTTCTAAGTCTTTCTGAGCAAGAGAAATCGCAAAACAGTCATTTCTTCATTGGCGTCCAAAAACAACGCTTTTTTACACTCCTGTCTCCCTTTCTCTTGGAAACAATGACTTACATCAATTCTTTTACATAATTCTTGTTTCTCATGACATTTCTAACATTGCCCACAATTATCAACTTTCTAAGTCTTTCTGAGCAAGAGAAATCGCAAAACAGTCATTTCTTCATTGCCGTCCAAAAACAACGCTTTTTTACACTCCGGTCTCCCTTTCTCTTGGAAACAATGACTTACATCAATTCTTTTACATAATTCTTGTTTCTCATGACATTTCTAACATTGCCCACAATTATCAACTTTCTAAGTCTTTCTGAGCAAGAGAAATCGCAAAACAGTCATTTCTTCATTGCCGTCCAAAAACAACGCTTTTTTACACTCCGGTCTCCCTTTCTCTTGGAAACAATGACTTACATCAACTCTTTTACATAATTCTTGTTTCTCATGACATTTCTAACATTGCCCACAATTAACAACATTCTAAGTCTTTCTGAGCAGGAGAAATCGCAAAACAGTCATTTCTTCATTGGCGTCCAAAAACAACGCTTTTTTACACTCCTGTCTCCCTTTCTCTTGGAAACAATGACTTACATCAACTCTTTTACATAATTCTTGTTTCTCATGACATTTCTAACATTGCCCACAATTAACAACATTCTAAGTCTTTCTGAGCAGGAGAAATCGCAAAACAGTCATTTCTTCATTGGCGTCCAAAAACAACGCTTTTTTACACTCCTGTCTCCCTTTCTCTTGGAAACAATGACTTACATCAATTCTTTTACATAATTCTTGTTTCTCATGACATTTCTAACATTGCCCACAATTATCAACTTTCTAAGTCTTTCTGAGCAGGAGAAATCGCAAAACATAGTCATTTCTTCATTGGCGTCCAAAAACAACGCTTTTTTACACTCCTGTCTCCCTTTCTCTTGGAAACAATGACTTACATCAATTCTTTTACATAATTCTTGTTTCTCATGACATTTCTAACATTGCCCACAATTATCAACTTTCTAAGTCTTTCTGAGCAAGAGAAATCGCAAAACAGTCATTTCTTCATTGCCGTCCAAAAACAACGCTTTTTTACACTCCTGTCTCCCTTTCTCTTGGAAACAATGACTTACATCAATTCTTTTACATAATTCTTGTTTCTCATGACATTTCTTACATTGCCCACAATTATCAACTTTCTAAGTCTTTCTGAGCAAGAGAAATCGCAAAACAGTCATTTCTTCATTGCCGTCCAAAAACAACGCTTTTTTACACTCCGGTCTCCCTTTCTCTTGGAAACAATGACTTACATCAATTCTTTTACATAATTCTTGTTTCTCATGACATTTCTAACATTGCCCACAATTATCAACATTCTAAGTCTTTCTGAGCAAGAGAAATCGCAAAACAGTCATTTCTTCATTGCCGTCCAAAAACAACGCTTTTTTACACTCCTGTCTCCCTTTTTCTTGGAAACAATGACTTACATAAATTCTTTTACATAATTCTTGTTTCTCATGACATTTCTAACATTGCCCACAATTATCAACTTTCTAAGTCTTTCTGAGCAAGAGAAATCGCAAAACAGTCATTTCTTCATTGGCGTCCAAAAACAACGCTTTTTTACACTCCTGTCTCCCTTTCTCTTGGAAACAATGACTTACATCAATTCTTTTACATAATTCTTGTTTCTCATGACATTTCTAACATTGCCCACAATTATCAACTTTCTAAGTCTTTCTGAGCAAGAGAAATCGCAAAACAGTCATTTCTTCATTGCCGTCCAAAAACAACGCTTTTTTACACTCCGGTCTCCCTTTCTCTTGGAAACAATGACTTACATCAATTCTTTTACATAATTCTTGTTTCTCATGACATTTCTAACATTGCCCACAATTATCAACTTTCTAAGTCTTTCTGAGCAAGAGAAATCGCAAAACAGTCATTTCTTCATTGCCGTCCAAAAACAACGCTTTTTTACACTCCGGTCTCCCTTTCTCTTGGAAACAATGACTTACATCAACTCTTTTACATAATTCTTGTTTCTCATGACATTTCTAACATTGCCCACAATTAACAACATTCTAAGTCTTTCTGAGCAGGAGAAATCGCAAAACAGTCATTTCTTCATTGGCGTCCAAAAACAACGCTTTTTTACACTCCTGTCTCCCTTTCTCTTGGAAACAATGACTTACATCAATTCTTTTACATAATTCTTGTTTCTCATGACATTTCTAACATTGCCCACAATTATCAACTTTCTAAGTCTTTCTGAGCAGGAGAAATCGCAAAACATAGTCATTTCTTCATTGGCGTCCAAAAACAACGCTTTTTTACACTCCTGTCTCCCTTTCTCTTGGAAACAATGACTTACATCAATTCTTTTACATAATTCTTGTTTCTCATGACATTTCTAACATTGCCCACAATTATCAACTTTCTAAGTCTTTCTGAGCAAGAGAAATCGCAAAACAGTCATTTCTTCATTGCCGTCCAAAAACAACGCTTTTTTACACTCCGGTCTCCCTTTCTCTTGGAAACAATGACTTACATCAATTCTTTTACATAATTCTTGTTTCTCATGACATTTCTAACATTGCCCACAATTATCAACTTTCTAAGTCTTTCTGAGCAGGAGAAATTGCAAAACAGTCATTTCTTCATTGCCGTCCAAAAACAACGCTTTTTTACACTCCTGTCTCCCTTTCTCTTGGAAACAATGACTTACATCAATTCTTTTACATAATTCTTGTTTCTCATGACATTTCTTACATTGCCCACAATTATCAACTTTCTAAGTCTTTCTGAGCAAGAGAAATCGCAAAACAGTCATTTCTTCATTGCCGTCCAAAAACAACGCTTTTTTACACTCCGGTCTCCCTTTCTCTTGGAAACAATGACTTACATCAATTCTTTTACATAATTCTTGTTTCTCATGACATTTCTAACATTGCCCACAATTATCAACATTCTAAGTCTTTCTGAGCAAGAGAAATCGCAAAACAGTCATTTCTTCATTGCCGTCCAAAAACAACGCTTTTTTACACTCCTGTCTCCCTTTTTCTTGGAAACAATGACTTACATAAATTCTTTTACATAATTCTTGTTTCTCATGACATTTCTAACATTGCCCACAATTATCAACTTTCTAAGTCTTTCTGAGCAAGAGAAATCGCAAAACAGTCATTTCTTCATTGGCGTCCAAAAACAACGCTTTTTTACACTCCTGTCTCCCTTTCTCTTGGAAACAATGACTTACATCAATTCTTTTACATAATTCTTGTTTCTCATGACATTTCTTACATTGCCCACAATTATCAACTTTCTAAGTCTTTCTGAGCAGGAGAAATCGCAAAACATAGTCATTTCTTCATTGCCGTCCAAAAACAATGCTTTTTTACACTCCTGTGTTCCTTTCTCTTGGAAACAATGACTTACATCAATTCTTTTACATAATTCTTGTTTCTCATGACATTTCTAACATTGCCCACAATTATCAACTTTCTAAGTCTTTCTGAGCAAGAGAAATCGCAAAACAGTCATTTCTTCATTGCCGTCCAAAAACAACGCTTTTTTACACTCCGGTCTCCCTTTCTCTTGGAAACAATGACTTACATCAATTCTTTTACATAATTCTTGTTTCTCATGACATTTCTAACATTGCCCACAATTATCAACTTTCTAAGTCTTTCTGAGCAAGAGAAATCGAAAAACAGTCATTTCTTCATTGCCGTCCAAAAACAACGCTTTTTTACACTCCTGTCTCCCTTTCTCTTGGAAACAATGACTTACATCAATTCTTTTACATAATTCTTGTTTCTCATGACATTTTTAACATTGCCCACAATTATCAACTTTCTAAGTCTTTCTGAGCAAGAGAAATCGCAAAACAGTCATTTCTTCATTGCTGTCCAAAAACAACGCTTTTTTACACTCCGGTCTCCCTTTCTCTTGGAAACAATGACTTACATCAATTCTTTTACATAATTCTTGTTTCTCATGACATTTCTAACATTGCCCACAATTATCAACTTTCTAAGTCTTTCTGAGCAGGAGAAATCGCAAAACAGTCATTTCTTCATTGGCGTCCAAAAACAACGCTTTTTTACACTCCTGTCTCCCTTTCTCTTGGAAACAATGACTTACATCAATTCTTTTACATAATTCTTGTTTCTCATGACATTTCTAACATTGCCCACAATTATCAACTTTCTAAGTCTTTCTGAGCAAGAGAAATCGCAAAACAGTCATTTCTTCATTGGCGTCCAAAAACAACGCTTTTTTACACTCCTGTCTCCCTTTCTCTTGGAAACAATGACTTACATCAATTCTTTTACATAATTCTTGTTTCTCATGACATTTCTAACATTGCCCACAATTATCAACTTTCTAAGTCTTTCTGAGCAAGAGAAATCGCAAAACAGTCATTTCTTCATTGCCGTCCAAAAACAACGCTTTTTTACACTCCGGTCTCCCTTTCTCTTGGAAACAATGACTTACATCAATTCTTTTACATAATTCTTGTTTCTCATGACATTTCTAACATTGCCCACAATTATCAACTTTCTAAGTCTTTCTGAGCAAGAGAAATCGCAAAACAGTCATTTCTTCATTGCCGTCCAAAAACAACGCTTTTTTACACTCCGGTCTCCCTTTCTCTTGGAAACAATGACTTACATCAACTCTTTTACATAATTCTTGTTTCTCATGACATTTCTAACATTGCCCACAATTAACAACATTCTAAGTCTTTCTGAGCAGGAGAAATCGCAAAACAGTCATTTCTTCATTGGCGTCCAAAAACAACGCTTTTTTACACTCCTGTCTCCCTTTCTCTTGGAAACAATGACTTACATCAACTCTTTTACATAATTCTTGTTTCTCATGACATTTCTAACATTGCCCACAATTAACAACATTCTAAGTCTTTCTGAGCAGGAGAAATCGCAAAACAGTCATTTCTTCATTGGCGTCCAAAAACAACGCTTTTTTACACTCCTGTCTCCCTTTCTCTTGGAAACAATGACTTACATCAATTCTTTTACATAATTCTTGTTTCTCATGACATTTCTAACATTGCCCACAATTATCAACTTTCTAAGTCTTTCTGAGCAGGAGAAATCGCAAAACATAGTCATTTCTTCATTGGCGTCCAAAAACAACGCTTTTTTACACTCCTGTCTCCCTTTCTCTTGGAAACAATGACTTACATCAATTCTTTTACATAATTCTTGTTTCTCATGACATTTCTAACATTGCCCACAATTATCAACTTTCTAAGTCTTTCTGAGCAAGAGAAATCGCAAAACAGTCATTTCTTCATTGCCGTCCAAAAACAACGCTTTTTTACACTCCTGTCTCCCTTTCTCTTGGAAACAATGACTTACATCAATTCTTTTACATAATTCTTGTTTCTCATGACATTTCTTACATTGCCCACAATTATCAACTTTCTAAGTCTTTCTGAGCAAGAGAAATCGCAAAACAGTCATTTCTTCATTGCCGTCCAAAAACAACGCTTTTTTACACTCCGGTCTCCCTTTCTCTTGGAAACAATGACTTACATCAATTCTTTTACATAATTCTTGTTTCTCATGACATTTCTAACATTGCCCACAATTATCAACATTCTAAGTCTTTCTGAGCAAGAGAAATCGCAAAACAGTCATTTCTTCATTGCCGTCCAAAAACAACGCTTTTTTACACTCCTGTCTCCCTTTTTCTTGGAAACAATGACTTACATAAATTCTTTTACATAATTCTTGTTTCTCATGACATTTCTAACATTGCCCACAATTATCAACTTTCTAAGTCTTTCTGAGCAAGAGAAATCGCAAAACAGTCATTTCTTCATTGGCGTCCAAAAACAACGCTTTTTTACACTCCTGTCTCCCTTTCTCTTGGAAACAATGACTTACATCAATTCTTTTACATAATTCTTGTTTCTCATGACATTTCTAACATTGCCCACAATTATCAACTTTCTAAGTCTTTCTGAGCAAGAGAAATCGCAAAACAGTCATTTCTTCATTGCCGTCCAAAAACAACGCTTTTTTACACTCCGGTCTCCCTTTCTCTTGGAAACAATGACTTACATCAATTCTTTTACATAATTCTTGTTTCTCATGACATTTCTAACATTGCCCACAATTATCAACTTTCTAAGTCTTTCTGAGCAAGAGAAATCGCAAAACAGTCATTTCTTCATTGCCGTCCAAAAACAACGCTTTTTTACACTCCGGTCTCCCTTTCTCTTGGAAACAATGACTTACATCAACTCTTTTACATAATTCTTGTTTCTCATGACATTTCTAACATTGCCCACAATTAACAACATTCTAAGTCTTTCTGAGCAGGAGAAATCGCAAAACAGTCATTTCTTCATTGGCGTCCAAAAACAACGCTTTTTTACACTCCTGTCTCCCTTTCTCTTGGAAACAATGACTTACATCAATTCTTTTACATAATTCTTGTTTCTCATGACATTTCTAACATTGCCCACAATTATCAACTTT
>NW_027447746.1:0-25218 GCF_038048845.1 Mixophyes fleayi | reverse complement strand
AATTGAATCATTAATCATGAATCATGAATCATGAATCGAATCATGAATAATGAATCAAATCATGAATCATGAATTGAATCATGAATTATGAATCGAATCATGAATCATGAATTGAATCATGAATAAGAAATCATGAATTGAATCATGAATCATGAATCAAATCATGAATCATGAATTAAATCATGAATCATAAATTGAATCATGAATCATGAATTGAATCATAAATCATGAAGAATGAATTTAATCATGAATCATGAATTGAATCATGAATCATGAATCATGAATTGAATCATGAATCATGAATTATGAATCATGAATCAAATCATGAATCATGAATTGAATCATGAATCTTGAATCATGAATTGAATCATGAATCATGAATCGAATCATAAATCATGAATTGAATCATGAATTGAATCATGAATCATGAATTGCATCATGAATCATGAATTAAATCATGAATCATGAATCATGAATTAAATCATGAATCATGAAATGAATCATGAATCATGAAATGAATCATGAATTGAATCATGAATCATGAATCATGAATTGAATCATAAATCATGAATTAAATCATGAATCATGAATCATGAATTGAATAATGAATCATGAATCATGAATCATGAATTGAATCATGAATTAAATCATGATTTGAATCATGAATCATGAATTATGAAATGTATCATGAAATGAATCATGAATCATGAATTGAATCATGAATCATGAATTCAATCATGAATCATGAATTCAATCATGAATCATGAATCATGAATCGAATCATGATTTATGAATCGAATCATGAATCATGAATCGAATCATGAATCATGAATCGAATCATGAATCATGAATCATGAATCGAATCATGAATCAAGATTTATGAATTGAATCATTAATCATGAATCATGAATCGAATCATGAATCATGAATTTAATCATGAATCATGAATCATGAATCGAATCATGAATCAAGATTTATGAATTGAATCATTAATCATGAATCATGAATCATGAATTGAATCATGAATCATGAATCATGAATTGAATCATGAATCAAGAATTATGAATCATGAATCAAATCATGAATCATGAATTGAATCATGAATCTTGACTCATGAATTGAATCATGAATCATGAATCGAATCATAAATCATGAATTGAATCATGAATTGAATCATGAATCATAAATTGCATCATGAATCATGAATTAAATCATGAATTGAGAATCATGAATTAAATTATGAATCATGAAATGAATCATGAATCATGAAATGAATCATGAATTGAATCATGAATCATGAAATTAATCATGAATCATGAATTGAATCATGAATCATGAATCATGAATTGAATCATAAATCATGAATTAAATCATGAATCATGAATTGAATAATGAATCATGAATCATGAATCATGAATTGAATCATGAATCATGAATCGAATCATGAATCATGAAATTAATCATGAATCATGAATCATGAATCATGAATCATGAATCGAATCATGAATCATGAATCGAATCATGAATTATGAATTGAATTATGAATCATGAATTGAATCATTTATAATGAATCATGAATCATGAATCGAATCATGAATCATGAATCATGAATAATGAATAATGAATCAAATAATGAATCATGAATTGAATCATGAATCATGAATCGAATCATGAATCATGAATCGAATCATGAATAAGGAATCATGAATTGAATCATGAATCATGAATCCTGAATTGAATCATGAATCATGAATTATGAATCATGAATCAAATCATGAATCATGAATTGAATCATGAATCTTGAATCATGAATTGAATCATGAATTATGAATCGAATCATAAATCATGAATTGAATCATGGATCGAATCATGATTTATGAATCGAATCATGAATCATGAATCGAATCATGAATCAAGATTTATGAATTGAATCATTAATCATGAATGATGAATCGAATCATGAATCATGAATCATGAATTAAATCATGAATCATGAATCGAATCATCAATCATGAATTGAATCATGAATCATGAATAAGGAATCATGAATCGAATCATGAATCATGAATCATGAATCATGACTCGAATCATGAATTGAATCATGAATCATGAATCTTGAATCATGAATCGAATCATAAATTATGAATCATGAATCATGAATCATAAATCGAATCATGAATCATGAATCGAATCATGAATCATGAATTGAATCATGAATCATGAATCATGAATTGAATCATTAATCGTGAATCATGAATCAAGAATCGAATCATGAATCATGAATTTAATCATGAATCATGAATCTTTAATCGAATCATGAATCATGAATCATGAATTGAATCATTAATCATAAATCATGAATCAAATCATGAATCATGAATAAGGAATCGAATCATGAATCATGAATAATGAATCGAATCATGAATCATGAATCGAATCATGAATCATGAATCGAATAATTAATCATGAATCATGAATTGTATCATGAATTATGAATCATGAATAATGAATTGAATCAGGAATCATGAATTGAATCATTAATCATGAATCATGAATTGAATCATTAATCATGAATCATGAATCGAATTATGAATCATGAATTGAAAAATTAATCATGAATCATAAATCGAATCATGAATCATGAATCGAATCATGAATCATGAATTTAATCATGAATCAAGATTTATGAATTGAATCATTAATCATGAATCATGAATCAATCATGAATCATGAATAATGAATCGAATCATGAATCATGAATTAAATTATGAATCATGAATCGAATCATCAATCATGAATTGAATCATGAATCATGAATAATCAATCATGAATTGAATCATGAATCATGAATCGAATCATGAATCATGAATCATGAATAATGTATTGAATCATAAATCATAAATTGAATCATGAATCAATAATCGAATCATAATCCATGAATTGAATCACGAATCATGAATCATGAATCGAATCATGAATCATGAATTGAATCATGAATCATGAATCATGAATCGAATCATGAATCATGATTTATGAATTGAATCATTAATCATGAATCATGAATCGAATCATGAATAATGTATAATGAATCATGAATTGAATCATGAATCATGAATCGAATCATGAAATTAATCATGAATAATGAATCATGAATCATGAATCATGAATCATGAATCGAATCATGAATCATGAATCGAATCATGAATTATGAATTGAATTATGAATCATGAATTGAATCATTTATAATGAATCATGAATCATGAATCGAATCATGAATCATGAATCATGAATAATGAATAATGAATCAAATCATGAATTATGAATTGAATCATGAATCATGAATCGAATCATGAATCATGAATCGAATCATGAATAAGGAATCATGAATTGAATCATGAATCATGAAGCATGAATTGAATCATGAATCATGAATTGAATCATGAATCATGAATCCTGAATTGAATCATGAATCATGAATTATGAATCATGAATCAAATCATGAATCATGAATTGAATCATGAATCTTGAATCATGAATTGAATCATGAATCATGAATCGAATCATAAATCATGAATTGAATCATGAATTGAATCATGAATCATGAAATGAATCATGAATCATGAAATGAATCATGAATTGAATCATGAATCATGAAATTAATCATGAATCATGAATTGAATCATGAATCATGAATCATGAATTGAATCATAAATCATGAATTAAATCATGAATCATGAATTGAATAATGAATCATGAATCATGAATCATGAATTGAATCATGATTTAAATCTTGATTTGAATCATGAATCATGAATTATGAAATGAATCATGAATCATGAATTGAATCATGAATCATGAATTCAATCATGAATCATGAATTCAATCATGAATCATGAATCATGAATCGAATCATGATTTATGAATCGAATCATGAATCATGAATCGAATCATGAATCATGAATTTCATCATAAATCATGAATCATGAATCGAATCATGAATCAAGATTTATGAATTGAATCATTAATCATGAATCATGAATCGAATCATGAATCATGAATTTAATCATGAATCATGAATCATGAATCAAGATTTATGAATTGAATCATTAATCATGAATCATGAATCGAATCATGAATCATGAATTTAATCATGAATCAAGATTTATGAATTGAATCATTAATCATGAATCATGAATCAATCATGAATCATGAATAATGAATAGAATCATGAATCATGAATTTAATCCTGAATCATGAATCATGAATCAAGATTTATGAATTGAATCATTAATCATGAATCATGAATCGAATCATGAATCATGAATTTAATCATGAATCAAGATTTATGAATTGAATCATTAATCATGAATCATGAATCAATCATGAATCATGAATAATGAATCGAATCATGAATCATGAATTAAATTATGAATCATGAATCGAATCATCAATCATGAATTGAATCATGAATCATGAATAAGGAATCATGAATTGAATCATAAATCATGAATCGAATCATGAATCATGAATCATGAATAATGTATTGAATCATAAATCATAAATTGAATCATGAATCATGAATCGAATCATAATCCATGAATTGAATCACGAATCATGAATCATGAATCGAATCATGAATCATGAATAATGAATCAAATCATGAATCATGAATTGAATCATAAATCATGAATCGAATCATGAATCATGAATCGAATCATGAATAAGGAATCATGAATTGAATCATGAACCATGAAGCATGAATTGAATCATGAATCATGAATCATGAATTGAATCATGAATTGAATCATGAATCATGAATTGCATCATGAATCATGAATTGAATCATGAATCTTGACTCATAATTTGAATCATGAATCATAAATCATGAATTGAATCATGAATTGAATCATGAATCATGAATTGCATCATGAATCATGAAATAAATCATGAATCATGAAATGAATCATGAATCATAAAATGAATCATGAATTGAATCGTGAATCATGAAATTAATCATGAATCATGAATTGAATCATGAATCATGAATCATGAATTGAATCATGAATCATGAATCGAATTATAAAATTAATCATGAATAATGAATCATGAATCATGAATCATGAATCATGAATCGAATCATGAATCATGAATCGAATCATGAATTATGAATTGAATTATGAATCATGAATTGAATCATTTATAATGAATCATGAATCATAAATCAAATCATGAATCATGAATCATGAATAATGAATAATGAATCAAATCATGAATCATGAATTGAATCATGAATCATGAATCGAATCATGAATCATGAATCGAATCATGAATAAGGAATCATGAATTGAATCATGAATCATGAAGCATGAATTGAATCATGAATCATGAATTGAATCATGAATCATGAATCCTGAATTGAATCATGAATCATGAATTATGAATCATGAATCAAATCATGAATCATGAATTGAATCATGAATCTTGAATCATGAATTGAATCATGAATCATGAATCGAATCATAAATCATGAATTGAATCATGAATTGAATCATGAATCATGAATTGCATCATGAATCATGAATTAAATCATGAATCGAGAATCATGAATTAAATCATGAATCATGAAATGAATCATGAATAATGAAATGAATCATGAATTGAATCATGAATCATGAAATTAATCATGAATCATGAATTGAATCATGAATCATGAATCATGAATTGAATCATAAATCATGAATTAAATCATGAATCATGAATTGAATAATGAATCATGAATCATGAATCATGAATTGAATCATGATTTAAATCTTGATTTGAATCATGAATCATGAATTATGAAATGAATCATGAAATGAATCATGAATCATGAATTGAATCATGAATCATGAATTGAATCATGAATCATGAATTTAATCATGAATCATGAATCATGAATCGAATCATGATTTATGAATCGAATCATGAATCATGAATCGAATCATGAATCATGAATTTCATCATGAATCATGAATCATGAATCGAATCATGAATCAAGATTTATGAATTGAATCATTAATCATGAATCATGAATCGAATCATGAATCATGAATTTAATCATGAATCATGAATCATGAATCAAGATTTATGAATTGAATCATTAATCATGAATCATGAATCGAATCATGAATCATGAATTTAATCATGAATCAAGATTTATGAATTGAATCATTAATCATGAATCATGAATCAATCATGAATCATGAATAATGAATCGAATCATGAATCATGAATTAAATTATGAATCATGAATCGAATCATCAATCATGAATTGAATCATGAATCATGAATAAGGAATCATGAATTGAATCATGAATCATGAATCGAATCATGAATCATGAATCATGAATAATGTATTGAATCATAAATCATAAATTGAATCATGAATCATGAATCGAATCATAATCCATGAATTGAATCACGAATCATGAATCATGAATCGAATCATGAATCATGAGTTGAATCATGAATCATGAATCATGAATCGAATCATGAATCATGATTTATGAATTGAATCATGAATCGAATCATAATCCATGAATTGAATCACGAATCATGAATCATGAATCGAATCATGAATCATGAATTGAATCATGAATCATGAATCATGAATCGAATCATGAATCATGATTTATGAATTGAATCATTAATCATGAATCATGAATCGAATCATGAATAATGAATAATGAATCAAATCATGAATTGAATCATAAATCATGAATCGAATCATGAATCATGAATCGAATCATGAATAAGGAATCATGAATTGAATCATGAATCATGAAGCATGAATTGAATCATGAATCATGAATTGAATCATGAATCATGAATCATGAATTGAATCATGAATCATGAATTATGAATCATTAATCAAATCATGAATCATGAATTGAATCATGAATCTTGACTCATGAATTGAATCATGAATCATGAATCGAATCATAAATCATGAATTGAATCATGAATTGAATCATGAATCATGAATTGCATCATGAATCATGAATTAAATCATGAATCGAGAATCATGAATTAAATCATGAATCATGAAATGAATCATGAATCATGAAATGAATCATGAATTGAATCATGAATCATGAAATTAATCATGAATCATGAATTGAATCATGAATCATGAATCGAATCATGAATCATGAATCATGAAATTAATCATGAATCATGAATCATGAATCATGAATCGAATCATGAATCATGAATCGAATCATGAATTATGAATTGAATTATGAATCATGAATTGAATCATTTATAATGAATCATGAATCATGAATCGAATCATGAATCATGAATCATGAATAATGAATAATGAATCAAATCATGAATCATGAATTGAATCATGAATCATGAATCGAATCATGAATCATGAATCGAATCATGAATAAGGAATCATGAATTGAATCATGAATCATGAATCCTGAATTGAATCATGAATTGAATCATGAATCATGAATTGAATCATGATTAATGAATCCTGAATTGAATCATGAATCATGAATTATGAATCATGAATCAAATCATGAATCATGAATTGAATCATGAATCTTGAATCATGAATTGAATCATGAATCATGAATCGAATCATAAATCATTAATTGAATCATGAATTGAATCATAAATTGCATCATGAATCATGAATTAAATCATGAATCGAGAATCATGAATTAAATCATGAATCATGAAATGAATCATGAATCATGAAATGAATCATGAATTGAATCATGAATCATAAAATTAATCATAAAATATGAATTGAATCATGAATCATGAATCATGAATTGAATCATAAATCATGAATTAAATCATGAATCATGAATCATGAATTGTATAATGAATCATGAATCGAATCATGAATCATGAATCATGAATTAAATCATTAATCATGAATCATGAATCATGAATCATGAATCATGAATCATGAATCGAATCATGAATTATGAATTGAATTATGAATCATGAATTGAATCATTTATAGTGAATCATGAATCATGAATCATGAATAATGAATTGAATCATGAATCATGAATTGAATCATGAATCATGGATCGAATCATGATTTATGAATCGAATCATGAATCATGAGTTCAATTATGAATAATGAATCATGGATCGAATCATGATTTATGAATCGAATCATGAATCATGAATCGAATCATGAATCAAGATTTATGAATTGAATCATTAATCATGAATGATGAATCGAATCATGAATCATGAATCATGAATTAAATCATGAATCATGAATCGAATCATCAATCATGAATTGAATCATAAATCATGAATAAGGAATCATGAATCGAATCATGAATCATGAATCATGAATCATGACTCGAATCATGAATTGAATCATGAATCATGAATCTTGAATCATGAATCAAATCATAAATTATGAATCATGAATAATGTATTGAATCATAAATCATAAATTGAATCATGAATCATGAATCGAATCATAATCCATGAATTGAATCACGAATCATGAATCATGAATCGAATCATGAATCATGAATTGAATCATGAATCATGAATCATGAAGCGAATCATGAATCATGATTTATGAATTGAATCATTAATCATGAATCATGAATCAAATCATGAATAATGAATAATGAATCAAATCATGAATCATGAATTGAATCATAAATCATGAATCGAATCATGAATCATGAATCGAATCATGAATAAGGAATCATGAATTGAATCATGAATCATGAAGCATGAATTGAATCATGAATCATGAATTGAATCATGAATCATGAATCATGAATTGAATCATGAATCATGAATTATGAATCATGAATCAAATCATGAATCATGAATTGAATCATGAATCTTGACTCATGAATTGAATCATGAATCATGAATCGAATCATAAATCATGAATTGAATCATGAATTGAATCATGAATCATGAATTGCATCATGAATCATGAATTAAATCATGAATCATGAATCTTTAATCGAATCATGAATCATGAATCATGAATTGAATCATTAATCATAAATCATGAATCGAATCATGAATCATGAATTTAATCATGAATCATGAATCTTTAATCGAATCATGAATCATGAATCATGAATTAAATCATTAATCATAAATCATGAATCGAATCATGAATCATGAATAAGGAATCGAATCATGAATCATGAATAATGAATCGAATCATGAATCATGAATCGAATCATGAATCATGAATTGAATAATTAATCATGAATCATGAATCGTATCATGAATTATGAATCATGAATAATGAATTGAATCAGGAATCATGAATTGAATCATTAATCATGAATCATGAATTGAATCATTAATCATGAATCATGAATCGAATCATGAATCATGAATAATGAATCGAATCATGAATCATGAATAATGAATCGCATCATGAATCATGAATCGAATTATGAATCATGAATTGAATAATTAATCATGAATCATGAATCGTATCATCAATTGAATCATGAATAATGAATTAAATCATGAATCATGAATAGAATCATAAATCATGAATTGAATCATGAATCATGAATAATGAATCGCATCATGAATCAAATCATGAATCATGAATTGAATAATTAATCATGAATCATGAATCGTATTATGAATTGAATCATGAATAATGAATTGAATCATGAATCATGAATCGAATCATAAATCATAAATTGAATCATGAATCATGAATCATGAATTGAATCATGAATCATGAACTGAATCATGAATCATGTATCATGAATCGAATCATGAATCATGATTTTTGAATTGAATCATTAATCATGAATCATGAATCGAATCATGAATAATGAATAGAATCATGAATCATGAATTGAATCATGAATCATGAATCGAATCATGAATCATGAATTGAATCATGAATCATGAATAAGGAATCATGAATTGAATCATGAATCATGAATCGAATCATGAATCATGAATTAAATCATGAATCATGAATTGAATCATGAATCATGAATTGAATCATGAATTATGAATCATGAATTGAATCATGAATCATGAATTGAATCATGAATCATGAATCATGAATTGAATCATGAATCATGAATTATGAATCATGAATCAAATCATGAATCATGAATTGAATCATGAATCTTGACTCATGAATTGAATCATGAATCATGAATCGAATCAATAATCATGAATTGAATCATGAATTGAATCATGAATCATAAATTGCATCATGAATCATGGATTAAATCATGAATCATGAATTAAATCATGAATCATGAAATAAATCATGAATCATGAAATGAATCATGAATTGAATCATGAATCATGAAATGAATCATGAATTGAATTATGAATCATGAATCATGAATTGAATCATGAATCATGAATTAAATCATGAATTAAATCATGAATCATGAATCATGAATTGAATCATGAATCATGAATCATGAATCGAATCATGAATCATGAATCGAATCATGAATCATGAATCGAATCATGAATTATGAATCATGAATTGAATCATTATTCATGAATCATGAATCATGAATCGAATCATGAATCATGAATTGAATCATGAATTATGAATTGAATTATGAATCATGAATTGAATCATGAATTAAATCATGATTTGAATCATGAATCATGAATTGAATCATGAAATGAATCATGAATCATGAATTGAATCATGAATCATGAATTCAATCATGAATCATGAATCATGAATCGAATCATGATTTATGAATTGAATCATAAATCATGAATCGAATCATGAATCATGAATTTCATCATGAATCATGAATCGAATCATGAATCAAGATTTATGAATTGAATCATTATTCATGAATCATGAATCGAATCATGAATCATGAATTTAATCATGAATCATGAATCATGAATCGAATCATGAATCATGAATCGAATCATGAATCAAGATTTATGAATTGAATCATTAATCATGAATCATGAATCGAATCATGAATCATGAATTGAATCATGAATCATGAATCTTGAATCATGATTCGAATCATGAATTATGAATCATAAATCGAATCATGAATCATGAATCGAATTATGAATCATGAATCATGAATCGAATCATGAATCATGAATCATGAATTGAATCATTAATCATGATTCATGAATTAAATCATGAATCATGAATCATGAATCGAATCATGAATCATGAATCATGAATTGAATCATGAATCATGAATATTTAATCGAATTATGAATCATGAATAATGAATCGAATCATGAATCATGAATCGAATCATCAATCATGAATTGAATCATGAATCATGAATAAGGAATCATGAATTGAATCATGAATCAAGAATCGAATCATGAATCATGAATTAAATCATGAATCATGAATTGAATCATGAATAATGAATCAAATCATGATTTATGAATTGAATCATGAATCATGAATCGAATCATGAATCATGAATTTAATCATGAATCATGAATCGAATCATGAATCAAGATTTATGAATTGAATCAATAATCATGAATCATGAATCAATCATCAATCATGAATAATGAATCGAATCATGAATCATGAATTAAATCATGAATCATGAATCGAATCATCAATCATGAATTAAATCATGAATCATGAATAAGGAATCATGAATTGAATCATGAATCAAGAATCTAATCATGAATCATGAATTAAATCATGAATCATGAATTGAATCATGAATCATGAATCGAATCATGAATCATGAATCATGAATCATGAATCGAATCATGAATCATGAATTGAATAATGAATCATAAATCGAATCATGAATTATGAATCATGAATCATAAATCGAATCATGAATCATAAATCGAATCATAAATCGAATCATGAATCATGAATCATGAATTGAATCATTAATCATGAATCATGAATCATGAATCGAATCATGAATTATGAATCATAAATCGAATCATGAATCATGAATCATGAATTTAATCATGAATCATGAATCTTTAATCGAATCATGAATCATGAATCATGAATTGAATCATTAATCATGAATCATGAATCGAATCATGAATCATGAATAATGAATCGAATCATAATTCATGAATAATGAATAAAATCATTAATAATGAATTGAATCATGAATCATGAATTGAATCATTAATCATGAATCATGAATCATGAATTGAATCATTAATCATGAATCGAATCATGAATCATGAATAATGAATCGAATCATGAATCATGAATAATGAATAAAATCATTAATAATGAATTGAATCATGAATCATGAATTGAATCATTAATCATTATTCATGAATCATGAATCGAATCATGAATCATGAATTTAATCATGAATCATGAATCATGAATCGAATCATGAATCATGAATCGAATCATGAATCAAGATTTATGAATTGAATCATTAATCATGAATCATGAATTGAATCATGAATCATGAATCTTGAATCATGATTCGAATCATGAATTATGAATCATAAATCGAATCATGAATCATGAATCGAATCATGAATCATGAATTGAATCATGAATTATGAATTGAATTATGAATCATGAATTGAATCATGAATTAAATCATGATTTGAATCATGAATCATGAATTGAATCATGAAATGAATCATGAATCATGAATTGAATCATGAATCATGAATTCAATCATGAATCATGAATCATGAATCGAATCATGATTAATGAATTGAATCATAAATCATGAATCGAATCATGAATCATGAATTTCATCATGAATCATGAATCGAATCATGAATCAAGATTTATGAATTGAATCATTATTCATGAATCATGAATCGAATCATGAATCATGAATCGAATCATGAATCATGAATTTAATCATGAATCATGAATCATGAATCGAATCATGAATCATGAATCGAATCATGAATCAAGATTTATGAATTGAATCATTAATCATGAATCATGAATCGAATCATGAATCATGAATTGAATCATGAATAATGAATCTTGAATCATGATTCGAATCATGAATTATGAATCATAAATCGAATCATGAATCATTAATCGAATTATGAATCATGAATCATGAATCGAATCATGAATCATGAATCATGAATTGAATCATTAATCATGATTCATGAATTAAATCATGAATCATGAATCATGAATCGAATCATGAATCATGAATCATGAATTGAATCATGAATCATGAATATTTAATCGAATTATGAATCATGAATAATGAATCGAATCATGAATAATGAATCGAATCATCAATCATGAATTGAATTGTGAATCATGAATAAGGAATCATGAATTGAATCATGAATCAAGAATCGAATCATGAATCATGAATTAAATCATGAATCATGAATTGAATCATGAATAATGAATCAAATCATGATTTATGAATTGAATCATGAATCATGAATCGAATCATGAATCATGAATTTAATCATGAATCATGAATCGAATCATGAATCAAGATTTATGAATTGAATCATTAATCATGAATCATGAATCAATCATCAATCATGAATAATGAATCGAATCATGAATCATGAATTAAATCATGAATCATGAATCGAATCATCAATCATGAATTAAATCATGAATCATGAATAAGGAATCATGAATTGAATCATGAATCAAGAATCTAATCATGAATCATGAATTAAATCATGAATCATGAATTGAATCATGAATCATGAATCGAATCATGAATCATGAATCATGAATCATGAATCGAATCATGAATCATGAATTGAATAATGAATCATAAATCGAATCATGAATTATGAATCATGAATCATAAATCGAATCATGAATCATAAATCGAATCATAAATCGAATCATGAATCATGAATCATGAATTGAATCATTAATCATGAATCATGAATCATGAATCGAATCATGAATTATGAATCATGAATCGAATCATGAATCATGAATCATGAATTTAATCATGAATCATGAATCTTTAATCGAATCATGAATCATGAATCATGAATTGAATCATTAATCATGAATCATGAATCGAATCATGAATCATGAATAATGAATCGAATCATGAATCATGAATAATGAATAAAATCATTAATAATGAATTGAATCATGAATCATGAATTGAATCATTAATCATGAATCATGAATGATGAATTGAATCATTAATCATGAATCGAATCATGAATCATGAATAATGAATCGAATCATGAATCATGAATAATGAATAAAATCATTAATAATGAATTGAATCATGAATCATGAATTGAATCATTAATCATTATTCATGAATCATGAATCGAATCATGAATCATGAATTTAATCATGAATCATGAATCATGAATCGAATCATGAATCATGAATCGAATCATGAATCAAGATTTATGAATTGAATCATTAATCATGAATCATGAATCGAATCATGAATCATGAATTGAATCATGAATCATGAATCTTGAATCATGATTCGAATCATGAATTATGAATCATAAATCGAATCATGAATCATGAATCGAATTATGAATCATGAATCATGAATCGAATCATGAATCATGAATCATGAATTGAATCATTAATCATGATTCATGAATTAAATCATGAATCATGAATCATGAATCGAATCATGAATCATGAATCATGAATTGAATCATGAATCATGAATTGAATCATGAATCATGAATATTTAATCGAATTATGAATCATGAATAATGAATCGAATCATGAATCATGAATCGAATCATCAATCATGAATTGAATCATGAATCGTGAATAAGGAATCATGAATTGAATCATGAATCAAGAATCGAATTATGAATCATGAATTAAATCATGAATCATGAATTAAATCATGAATAATGAATCAAATCATGATTTATGAATCGAATCATGAATCATGAATCGAATCATGAATCATGAATTTAATCATGAATCATGAATCGAATCATGAATCAAGATTTATGAATTGAATCATTAATCATGAATCATGAATCAATCATCAATCATGAATAATGAATCGAATCATGAATCATGAATTAAATCATGAATCATGAATAAGGAATCATGAATTGAATCATGAATCAAGAATCTAATCATAAATCATGAATTAAATCATGAATCATGAATTGAATCATGAATCATGAATCGAATCATGAATCATGAATCATGAATCATGAATCATGAATCGAATCATGAATCATGAATTGAATCATGAATCATGAATCGAATCATGAATTATGAATCATGAATCATAAATCGAATCATAAATCGAATCATGAATCATAAATCGAATCATAAATCGAATCATGAATCATGAATCATGAATTGAATCATTAATCATGAATCATGAATCATGAATCGAATCATGAATTATGAATCATGAATCGAATCATGAATCATGAATTTAATCATGAATCATGAATCTTTAATCGAATCATGAATCATGAATCATGAATTGAATCATTAATCATGAATCATGAATCGAATCATGAATCATGAATAATGAATCGAATCATGAATCATGAATAATGAATAAAATCATTAATAATGAATTGAATCATGAATCATGAATTGAATCATTAATCATGAATCATGAATCATGAATTGAATCATTAATCATGAATCGAATCATGAATCATGAATAATGAATCAAATCATGAATCATGAATAATGAATCGCATCATGAATCATGAATCGTATCATGAATCATGAATTGAATAATTAATCATGAATCATGAATCGTATCATGAATTGAATCATGAATAATGAATTGAATCATGAATCATGAATCGAATTATAAATCATGAATAATGAATCATGAATCATGAATTGAATCATGAATCATGAATCATGAATCGAATCATGAATTATGAATCATGAATCATAAATCGAATCATAAATCGAATCATGAATCATGAATCGAATCATGAATCATGAATCGAATTATGAATCATGAATCATGAATCGAATCTTGAATCATGAATCATGAATTGAATCATTAATCATGAATCATGAATCATGAATCGAATCATGAATCATGAATCATGAATTTAATCATGAATCATGAATCTTTAATCGAATCATGAATCATGAATCATGAATTGAATCATTAATCATGAATCATGAATCGAATCATGAATCATGAATAATGAATCGAATCATGAATCATGAATGGAATCATGAATCATGAATTGAATAATGCATCATGAATCATGAATCGTATCATGATTCATGAATCATGAATAATGAATTGAATCATGAATCATGAATTGAATCATTAATCATGAATCATGAATCATGAATTGAATCATTAATCATGAATCGAATCATGAATCATGAATAATGAATCGAATCATGAATCATGAATAATGAATCGCATCATGAATCATGAATCGTATCATGAATCATGAATTGAATAATTAATCATGAATCATGAATCGTATCATGAATTGAATCATGAAAAATGAATTGAATCATGAATCATGAATCGAATCATAAATCATGAATTGAATCATAAATCATGAATCATGAATTGAATCATGAATCATGAATTCAATCATGAATCATGAATCATGAATCGAATCATAAATCATGAATCATGAATTGAATCATGAATCATGAATCATGAATCGAATCATGTATCATGATTTATGAATTAAATCATGAATCATGAATTGAATCATGAATCAATAATCATGAATCGAATCATGAATTATGAATAATGAATCGAATCATGAATCATGAATTGAATCATGAATCATGAATCGAATCATGAATCATGAATTGAATCATGAATCATGAATAAGGAATCATAAATTGAATCATGAATCATGAATCGAATCATGAATCATGAATTAAATCATGAATCATGAATTGAATCATGAATCATGAATTGAATCATGAATCATGAATTGAATCATGAATTGAATCATGAATCATGAATCATGAATTGAATCATGAATCATGAATCATGAATTGAATCATGAATCATGAATTATGAATCAAGAATCGAATCATGAATCATGAATTGAATCATGAATCATGAATCATGAATTGAATCATGAATTATGAATTGAATAATTAATCATGAATCATGAATCGTATCATGAATTGAATCATGAATAATGAATTGAATCATGAATCATGAATCGAATCATAAATACGGAATTGAATCATGAATCATGAATAATGAATCGCATCATGAATCATGAATCGAATCATGAATCATGAATTGAATAATTAATCATGAATCATGAATTGTATCATGAATTGAATCATGAATAATGAATTGAATCATGAATCATGAATCGAATCATAAATCATGAATTGAATCATGAATCATGAATCATGAATTAAATCATGAATCATAAATTCAATCATGAATCATGAATCGAATCATGAATCATGAATCATGAATTGAATCATGATTCATGAATCATGATTTATGAATTGAATCATTAATCATGAATCATGAATCGAATCATGAATCATGAATAATGAATAGAATCATGAATCATGAATTGAATCATGAATCATGAATCGAATCATGAATCATGAATTGAATCATGAATTAAATCATGAATCATGAATTGAATCATGAATCATGAATCAAATCATGAATCATGAATTAAATCATGAATCATGAATTGAATCATGAATCATGAATTGAATCATGAATCATGAATTAAATCATGAATCATGAATCATGAATTGAATCATGAATCATGAATTATGAATCATGAATCGAATCATGAATCTTGAATCATGAATTGAATCATGAATCATGAATTGAATCATGAATCATGAATCATGAATTGAATCATGAATCATGAATCATGAATTGAATCATGAATCATGAATTATGAATCATGAATCGAATCATGAATCATGAATAATGAATCGCATCATGAATCATGAATCGTATCATGAATCATGAATTGAATAATTAATCATGAATCATGAATCGTATCATGAATTGAATCATGAATAATGAATTGAATCATGAATCATGAATCGAATCATAAATCATGAATTGAATCATAAATCATGAATCATGAATTAAATCATGAATCATGAATTCAATCATGAATCATAATTCATGAATCGAATCATGAATCATGAATCATGAATTGAATCATTAATCATGAATCATGAATCGAATCATGAATCATGAATCGAATCATGAATCATGATTTATGAATTGAATCATGAATCATGAATCATGAATTGAATCATGAATCAATAATCATGAATCGAATCATGAATCATGATTTATGAATTGAATCATTAATCATGAATCATGAATCGAATCATGAATCATGAATTGAATCATGAATCATGAATAAGGAATCATGAATTGAATCATGAATCATGAATCGAATCATGAATCATGAATTAAATCATGAATCATGAATTGAATCATGAATCATGAATTGAATCATGAATCATGAATCATGAATTGAATCATGAATCATGAATTGAATCATGAATCATGAATCATGAATTGAATCATGAATCATGAATCATGAATTGAATCATGAATCATGAATTATGAATCATGAATCGAATCATGAATCATGAATTGAATCATGAATCATGAATCATGAATTGAATCATGAATCATGAATTGAATAATTAATCATGAATCATGAATCGTATCATGAATTGAATCATGAATAATGAATTAAATCATGAATCATGAATCGAATCATAAATCATGAATTGAATCATGAATCATGAATAATGAATCGCATCATGAATCATGAATCGAATCATGAATTATGAATTGAATAATTAATCATGAATCATGAATCGTATCACGAATTGAATCATGAATAATGAATTGAATCATGAATCATGAATCGAATCATAAATCATGAATTGAATCATGAATCATGAATCATGAATTAAATCATGAATCATGAATTCAATCATGAATCATGAATCATGAATCGAATCATGAATCATGAATCATGAATTGAATCATGAATCATGAATCATGATTTATGAATTGAATCATTAATCATGAATCATGAATTGAATCATGAATCATGAATAATGAATAGAATCATGAATCATGAATTGAATCATGAATCGTGAATCGAATCATGAATCATGAATTGAATCATGAATCATGAATAAGGAATCATGAATTGAATCATGAATCATGAATCGAATCATGAATCATGAATTGAATCATGAATCATGAATTGAATCATGAATCATGAATTAAATCATGAATCATGAATCATGAATTGAATCATGAATCATGAATTGAATCATGAATCATGAATTGAATCATGAATCATGAATTATGAATCATGAATCGAATCATGAATCTTGAATCATGAATTAAATCATGAATCATGAATTGAATCATGAATTAAATCATGAATCATAAATTGCATCATGAATCATGAATTAAATCATGAATCATGAATTAAATCATGAATCATGAAATAAATCATGAATCATGAAATGAATCATGAATTGAATCATGAATCATGAAATTAATCATGAATCATGAATTGAATCATGAATCATGAATTGAATCATAAATCATGAATTGAATCATGAAATGAATCATGAATTGAATAATGAATCATGAATCATGAATTGAATCATGAATTAAATCATGAATCGAATCATGAATCATGAATCATAAATTGAATCATGAATCATGAATCATGAATTAAATCATGAATCATGAATCATGAATCATGAATCATGAATCATGAATCATGAATCGAATCATGAATCATGAATTGAATCATGAATTATGAATTGAATTATGAATCATGAATTAAATCATGAATTAAATAATGATTTGAATCATGAATCATGAATTATGAAATGAATCATGAAATGAATCATGAATCATGAATTGAATCATGAATCATGAATCGAATCATCAATCATGAATCGAATCATCAATCATGAATAAGGAATCATGAATTAAATCATGAATCAAGAATCGAATCATGAATCATGAATTAAATGATGAATCATGAATTGAATCATGAATCATGAATCGAATCATGAATCATGAATCAAATCATGAATGATGAATTGAATCATGAATCATGAATCTTGAATCATGATTCGAATCATGAATTATGAATCATGAATCATAAATCGAATCATGAATCATGAATCGAATCATGAATCGAATTATGAATCATAAACCTTGAATCGAATCATGAATCAAGAATCATGAATTGAATCATTAATCATGAATCATGAATCATGAATCAAATCATGAATCATGAATCGAATCATGAATCATGAATCATGAATTGAATCACGAATAATGAATCTTTAATCGAATAATGAATCATGAATAATGAATCGAATCATGAATTAAATCATGAATCATGAATCGAATCATCAATCATGAATTGAATCATGATTAATGAATAAGGAATCATGAATTGAATCATGAATCAAGAATCGAATCATGAATCATGAATTAAATCATGAATCATGAATTGAATCATGAATAATGAATCGAATCATGATTTATGAATCGAATCATGAATCATGAATCGAATCATAAATCATGAATTGAATCATGAATCATGAATCATGAATTAAATCATGAATCATGAATTCAATCATGAATCATGAATCATGAATCGAATCATGAATCATGAATCATGAATTGAATCATGAATCATGAATCATGATTTATGAATTGAATCATTAATCATGAATCATGAATTGAATCATGAATCATGAATAATGAATAGAATCATGAATCATGAATTGAATCATGAATCGTGAATCGAATCATGAATCATGAATTGAATCATGAATCATGAATAAGGAATCATGAATTGAATCATGAATCATGAATCGAATCATGAATCATGAATTGAATCATGAATCATGAATTGAATCATGAATCATGAATTAAATCATGAATCATGAATCATGAATTGAATCATGAATCATGAATTGAATCATGAATCATGAATTATGAATCATGAATCGAATCATGAATCTTGAATCATGAATTAAATCATGAATCATGAATTGAATCATGAATTAAATCATGAATCATAAATTGCATCATGAATCATGAATTAAATCATGAATCATGAATTAAATCATGAATCATGAAATAAATCATGAATCATGAAATGAATCATGAATTGAATCATGAATCATGAAATTAATCATGAATCATGAATTGAATCATGAATCATGAATTGAATCATAAATCATGAATTGAATCATGAAATGAATCATGAATTGAATAATGAATCATGAATCATGAATTGAATCATGAATTAAATCATGAATCGAATCATGAATCATGAATCATAAATTGAATCATGAATCATGAATCATGAATTAAATCATGAATCATGAATCATGAATCATGAATCATGAATCATGAATCATGAATCGAATCATGAATCATGAATTGAATCATGAATTATGAATTGAATTATGAATCATGAATTGAATCATGAATTAAATAATGATTTGAATCATGAATCATGAATTATGAAATGAATCATGAAATGAATCATGAATCATGAATTGAATCATGAATCATGAATCGAATCATCAATCATGAATCGAATCATCAATCATGAATAAGGAATCATGAATTAAATCATGAATCAAGAATCGAATCATGAATCATGAATTAAATGATGAATCATGAATTGAATCATGAATCATGAATCGAATCATGAATCATGAATCAAATCATGAATGATGAATTGAATCATGAATCATGAATCTTGAATCATGATTCGAATCATGAATTATGAATCATGAATCATAAATCGAATCATGAATCATGAATCGAATCATGAATCGAATTATGAATCATAAACCTTGAATCGAATCATGAATCAAGAATCATGAATTGAATCATTAATCATGAATCATGAATCATGAATCAAATCATGAATCATGAATCGAATCATGAATCATGAATCATGAATTGAATCACGAATAATGAATCTTTAATCGAATAATGAATCATGAATAATGAATCGAATCATGAATTAAATCATGAATCATGAATCGAATCATCAATCATGAATTGAATCATGATTAATGAATAAGGAATCATGAATTGAATCATGAATCAAGAATCGAATCATGAATCATGAATTAAATCATGAATCATGAATTGAATCATGAATAATGAATCGAATCATGATTTATGAATCGAATCATGAATCATGAATCGAATTATGAATCATGAATTTAATCATGAATCATGAATCATGAATCGAATCATGATTTAAGATTTATGAATTAAATCATGAATCATGAATCGAATCATCAATCATGAATTGAATCATCAATCATGAATAAGGAATCATGAATTGAATCATGAATCAAGAATCGAATCATGAATCATGAATTAAATCATAAATCATAAATTGAATCATGAATCATAAATCGAATCATGAATCATGAATCATGAATCATGAATCATGAATCGAATCATGAATCATGAATTGAATCATGAATCATGAATCGAATCATGAATTATGAATCATGAATCATAAATCGAATCATAAATCGAATCATGAATCATGAATCGAATCATGAATCATGAATCAAATCATGAATCATGAATCGAATTATGAATCATGAATCATGAATCGAATCATGAATCATAAATCTTGAATTGAATCATTAATCATGAATCATGAATCATGAATCGAATCATGAATCATGAATTGAATAATTAATCATGAATCATGAATCGTATCATGAATTGAATCATGAATAATGAATTGAATCATGAATCATGAATCGAATCATAAATACGGAATTGAATCATGAATCATGAATAATGAATCGCATCATGAATCATGAATCGAATCATGAATCATGAATTGAATAATTAATCATGAATCATGAATTGTATCATGAATTGAATCATGAATAATGAATTGAATCATGAATCATGAATCGAATCATAAATCATGAATTGAATCATGAATCATGAATCATGAATTAAATCATGAATCATGAATTCAATCATGAATCATGAATCATGAATCGAATCATGAATCATGAATCATGAATTGAATCATGAATCATGAATCATGATTTATGAATTGAATCATTAATCATGAATCATGAATCGAATCATGAATCATGAATAATGAATTGAATCATGAATCATGAATCGAATCATGAATCATGAATTGAATCATGAATTAAATCATGAATCATGAATTGAATCAAGAATCATGAATCAAATCATGAATCATGAATTAAATCATGAATCATGAATTGAATCATGAATCATGAATTGAATCATGAATCATGAATTAAATCATGAATCATGAATCATGAATTGAATCATGAATCATGAATTATGAATCATGAATCGAATCATGAATCTTGAATCATGAATTGAATCATGAATCATGAATTGAGTCATTAATCATGAATCATGAATTGAATCATTAATCATGAATCGAATCATGAATCATGAATAATGAATCGAATCATGAATCATGAATAATGAATCGCATCATGAATCATGAATCGTATCATGAATCATGAATTGAATAATTAATCATGAATCATGAATCGTATCATGAATTGAATCATGAATAATGAATTGAATCATGAATCATGAATCGAATCATAAATCATGAATTGAATCATAAATCATGAATCATGAATTAAATCATGAATCATGAATTCAATCATGAATCATAATTCATGAATCGAATCATGAATCATGAATCATGAATTGAATCATTAATCATGAATCATGAATCGAATCATGAATCATGAATCGAATCATGAATCATGATTTATGAATTGAATCATGAATCATGAATCATGAATTGAATCATGAATCAATAATCATGAATCGAATCATGAATCATGATTTATGAATTGAATCATTAATCATGAATCATGAATCGAATCATGAATCATGAATTGAATCATGAATCATGAATAAGGAATCATGAATTGAATCATGAATCATGAATCGAATCATGAATCATGAATTAAATCATGAATCATGAATTGAATCATGAATCATGAATTGAATCATGAATCATGAATTGAATCATGAATCATGAATCGAATCATGAATCATGAATCAAATCATGAATGATGAATTGAATCATGAATCATGAATCTTGAATCATGATTCGAATCATGAATTATGAATCATGAATCATAAATCGAATCATGAATCATGAATCGAATCATGAATCGAATTATGAATCATAAACCTTGAATCGAATCATGAATCAAGAATCATGAATTGAATCATTAATCATGAATCATGAATCATGAATCAAATCATGAATCATGAATCGAATCATGAATCATGAATCATGAATTGAATCACGAATAATGAATCTTTAATCGAATAATGAATCATGAATAATGAATCGAATCATGAATTAAATCATGAATCATGAATCGAATCATCAATCATGAATTGAATCATGATTAATGAATAAGGAATCATGAATTGAATCATGAATCAAGAATCGAATCATGAATCATGAATTAAATCATGAATCATGAATTGAATCATGAATAATGAATCGAATCATGATTTATGAATCGAATCATGAATCATGAATCGAATTATGAATCATGAATTTAATCATGAATCATGAATCATGAATCGAATCATGATTTAAGATTTATGAATTAAATCATGAATCATGAATCGAATCATCAATCATGAATTGAATCATCAATCATGAATAAGGAATCATGAATTGAATCATGAATCAAGAATCGAATCATGAATCATGAATTAAATCATAAATCATAAATTGAATCATGAATCATAAATCGAATCATGAATCATGAATCATGAATCATGAATCATGAATCGAATCATGAATCATGAATTGAATCATGAATCATGAATCGAATCATGAATTATGAATCATGAATCATAAATCGAATCATAAATCGAATCATGAATCATGAATCGAATCATGAATCATGAATCAAATCATGAATCATGAATCGAATTATGAATCATGAATCATGAATCGAATCATGAATCATAAATCTTGAATTGAATCATTAATCATGAATCATGAATCATGAATCGAATCATGAATCATGAATTGAATAATTAATCATGAATCATGAATCGTATCATGAATTGAATCATGAATAATGAATTGAATCATGAATCATGAATCGAATCATAAATACGGAATTGAATCATGAATCATGAATAATGAATCGCATCATGAATA
>NW_027447745.1:0-86755 GCF_038048845.1 Mixophyes fleayi | reverse complement strand
AGGAGAGGTCACTGTCTGTGTGAGGAGAGGTCACTGTCTGTGTGAGGAGAGGTCACTGTCTGTGTGAGGAGAGGTCACTGTCTGTGTGAGGAGAGGTCACTGTCTGTGTGAGGAGAGGTCACTGTCTGTGTGAGGAGAGGTCACTGTTCGTGTGAGGAGAGGTCACTGTCTGTGTGAGGAGAGGTCACTGTCTGTGTGAGGAGAGGTCACTGTGTGAGGAGAGGTCACTGTCTGTGTGAGGAGAGGTCACTGTCTGTGTGAGGAGAGGGTCACTGTCTGTGTGAGGAGAGGTCACTGTCTGTGTGAGGAGAGGTCACTGTCTGTGAGGAGAGGTCACTGTCTGTGTGAGGAGAGGTCTGTCTGTGTGAGGAGAGGTCACTGTCTGTGTGAGGAGAGGTCACTGTCTGTGTGAGGAGAGGTCACTGTCTGTGTGAGGAGAGGTCACTGTCTGTGTGAGGAGAGGTCTCTGTCTGTGTGAGGAGAGGTCACTGTCTGTGTGAGGAGAGGTCACTGTCTGTGTGAGGAGAGGTCACTGTCTGTGTGAGGAGAGGTCACTGTGTGAGGAGAGGTCACTGTCTGTGTGAGGAGAGGTCACTGTCTGTGTGAGGAGAGGTCACTGTGTGAGGAGAGGTCACTGTCTGTGTGAGGAGAGGTCACTGTCTGTGAGGAGAGGTCACTGTCTGTGTGAGGAGAGGTCACTGTCTGTGTGAGGAGAGGTCACTGTCTGTGTGAGGAGAGGTCACTGTGTGAGGAGAGGTCACTGTCTGTGTGAGGAGAGGTCTCTGTCTGTGTGAGGAGAGGTCTCTGTCTGTGTGAGGAGAGGTCACTGTCTGTGTGAGGAGAGGTCACTGTCTGTGTGAGGAGAGGTCACTGTGTGAGGAGAGGTCACTGTCTGTGTGAGGAGAGGTCACTGTCTGTGTGAGGAGAGGTCACTGTCTGTGTGAGGAGAGGTCACTGTCTGTGTGAGGAGAGGTCACTGTGTGAGGAGAGGTCACTGTGTGAGGAGAGGTCACTGTGTGAGGAGAGGTCACTGTCTGTGTGAGGAGAGGTCACTGTGTGAGGAGAGGTCACTGTGTGAGGAGAGGTCACTGTCTGTGTGAGGAGAGGTCACTGTCTGTGTGAGGAGAGGTCTCTGTCTGTGTGAGGAGAGGTCACTGTCTGTGTGAGGAGAGGTCACTGTGTGAGGAGAGGTCACTGTCTGTGTGAGGAGAGGTCACTGTCTGTGTGAGGAGAGGTCACTGTCTGTGTGAGGAGAGGTCACTGTCTGTGTGAGGAGAGGTCACTGTCTGTGTGAGGAGAGGTCACTGTCTGTGTGAGGAGAGGTCACTGTCTGTGTGAGGAGAGGTCACTGTCTGTGTGAGGAGAGGTCACTGTCTGTGTGAGGAGAGGTCACTGTCTGTGTGAGGAGAGGTCACTGTCTGTGTGAGGAGAGGTCACTGTCTGTGTGAGGAGAGGTCACTGTCTGTGTGAGGAGAGGTCACTGTCTGTGTGAGGAGAGGTCTCTGTCTGTGTGAGGAGAGGTCTCTGTCTGTGTGAGGAGAGGTCACTGTCTGTGTGAGGAGAGGTCACTGTCTGTGTGAGGAGAGGTCACTGTCTGTGTGAGGAGAGGTCACTGTCTGTGAGGAGAGGTCACTGTCTGTGTGAGGAGAGGTCACTGTCTGTGAGGAGAGGTCACTGTCTGTGTGAGGAGAGGTCACTGTGTGAGGAGAGGTCACTGTCTGTGTGAGGAGAGGTCACTGTCTGTGTGAGGAGAGGTCACTGTCTGTGTGAGGAGAGGTCACTGTCTGTGTGAGGAGAGGTCACTGTCTGTGTGAGGAGAGGTCACTGTTGTGAGGAGAGGTCACTGTCTGTGTGAGGAGAGGTCACTGTGTGAGGAGAGGTCACTGTCTGTGTGAGGAGAGGTCACTGTCTGTGTGAGGAGAGGTCACTGTCTGTGTGAGGAGAGGTCACTGTGTGAGGAGAGGTCACTGTGTGAGGAGAGGTCACTGTCTGTGTGAGGAGAGGTCACTGTCTGTGTGAGGAGAGGTCACTGTGTGAGGAGAGGTCACTGTCTGTGTGAGGAGAGGTCACTGTCTGTGAGGAGAGGTCACTGTCTGTGTGAGGAGAGGTCACTGTCTGTGTGAGGAGAGGTCACTGTCTGTGTGAGGAGAGGTCACTGTCTGTGTGAGGAGAGGTCACTGTGTGAGGAGAGGTCACTGTCTGTGTGAGGAGAGGTCACTGTGTGAGGAGAGGTCACTGTCTGTGTGAGGAGAGGTCACTGTCTGTGTGAGGAGAGGTCTCTGTCTGTGTGAGGAGAGGTCACTGTGTGAGGAGAGGTCACTGTTGTGAGGAGAGGTCACTGTCTGTGTGAGGAGAGGTCACTGTCTGTGTGAGGAGAGGTCACTGTCTGTGTGAGGAGAGGTCACTGTCTGTGTGAGGAGAGGTCACTGTCTGTGTGAGGAGAGGTCAAGGAGAGGTCACTGTCTGTGTGAGGAGAGGTCTCTGTCTGTGTGAGGAGAGGTCACTGTGTGAGGAGAGGTCACTGTGTGAGGAGAGGTCACTGTCTGTGTGAGGAGAGGTCACTGTCTGTGTGAGGAGAGGTCACTGTCTGTGTGAGGAGAGGTCTCTGTCTGTGTGAGGAGAGGTCACTGTCTGTGTGAGGAGAGGTCACTGTCTGTGTGAGGAGAGGTCACTGTCTGTGTGAGGAGAGGTCACTGTCTGTGTGAGGAGAGGTCACTGTCTGTGTGAGGAGAGGTCACTGTCTGTGTGAGGAGAGGTCACTGTCTGTGTGAGGAGAGGTCACTGTCTGTGTGAGGAGAGGTCACTGTGTGAGGAGAGGTCACTGTCTGTGTGAGGAGAGGTCACTGTCGTGTGAGGAGAGGTCACTGTCTGTGTGAGGAGAGGTCACTGTCTGTGTGAGGAGAGGTCACTGTCTGTGTGAGGAGAGGTCACTGTCTGTGTGAGGAGAGGTCACTGCTGTGAGGAGAGGTCACTGTCTGTGTGAGGAGAGGTCACTGTCTGTGTGAGGAGAGGTCACTGTCTGTGTGAGGAGAGGTCACTGTCTGTGTGAGGAGAGGTCACTGTCTGTGTGAGGAGAGGTCACTGTCTGTGTGAGGAGAGGTCACTGTCTGTGTGAGGAGAGGTCACTGTCTGTGTGAGGAGAGGTCACTGTCTGTGAGGAGAGGTCACTGTCTGTGTGAGGAGAGGTCACTGTCTGTGTGAGGAGAGGTCACTGTCTGTGTGAGGAGAGGTCACTGTCTGTGTGAGGAGAGGTCACTGTCTGTGTGAGGAGAGGTCACTGTCTGTGTGAGGAGAGGTCACTGTGTGAGGAGAGGTCACTGTCTGTGTGAGGAGAGGTCACTGTCTGTGTGAGGAGAGGTCACTGTCTGTGTGAGGAGAGGTCACTGTCTGTGTGAGGAGAGGTCACTGTCTGTGTGAGGAGAGGTCACTGTCTGTGAGGAGAGGTCACTGTCTGTGTGAGGAGAGGTCACTGTCTGTGTGAGGAGAGGTCACTGTCTGTGTGAGGAGAGGTCACTGTCTGTGTGAGGAGAGGTCACTGTTGTGAGGAGAGGTCACTGTCTGTGTGAGGAGAGGTCACTGTCTGTGAGGAGAGGTCACTGTCTGTGAGGAGAGGTCACTGTCTGTGTGAGGAGAGGTCACTGTCTGTGTGAGGAGAGGTCACTGTCTGTGTGAGGAGAGGTCACTGTCTGTGTGAGGAGAGGTCACTGTCTGTGTGAGGAGAGGTCACTGTCTGTGTGAGGAGAGGTCACTGTCTGTGTGAGGAGAGGTCACTGTCTGTGTGAGGAGAGGTCACTGTCTGTGTGAGGAGAGGTCACTGTCTGTGTGAGGAGAGGTCACTGTCTGTGTGAGGAGAGGTCACTGTCTGTGTGAGGAGAGGTCACTGTCTGTGTGAGGAGAGGTCACTGTCTGTGTGAGGAGAGGTCTCTGTCTGTGTGAGGAGAGGTCACTGTCTGTGTGAGGAGAGGTCACTGTCTGTGTGAGGAGAGGTCACTGTCTGTGTGAGGAGAGGTCACTGTCTGTGTGAGGAGAGGTCACTGTCTGTGTGAGGAGAGGTCACTGTCTGTGTGAGGAGAGGTCACTGTCTGTGTGAGGAGAGGTCACTGTCTGTGTGAGGAGAGGTCACTGTCTGTGTGAGGAGAGGTCACTGTCTGTGTGAGGAGAGGTCACTGTCTGTGTGAGGAGAGGTCACTGTCTGTGTGAGGAGAGGTCACTGTCTGTGTGAGGAGAGGTCACTGTCTGTGTGAGGAGAGGTCACTGTCTGTGTGAGGAGAGGTCACTGTCTGTGTGAGGAGAGGTCACTGTCTGTGTGAGGAGAGGTCACTGTCTGTGTGAGGAGAGGTCACTGTCTGTGTGAGGAGAGGTCTCTGTCTGTGTGAGGAGAGGTCACTGTCTGTGTGAGGAGAGGTCACTGTCTGTGTGAGGAGAGGTCACTGTCTGTGTGAGGAGAGGTCACTGTCTGTGAGGAGAGGTCACTGTCTGTGTGAGGAGAGGTCACTGTCTGTGAGGAGAGGTCTCTGTGTGAGGAGAGGTCACTGTCTGTGTGAGGAGAGGTCTCTGTGTGAGGAGAGGTCACTGTCTGTGTGAGGAGAGGTCACTGTCTGTGTGAGGAGAGGTCACTGTCTGTGTGAGGAGAGGTCACTGTCTGTGTGAGGAGAGGTCACTGTCTGTGTGAGGAGAGGTCACTGTCTGTGTGAGGAGAGGTCACTGTGTGAGGAGAGGTCACTGTCTGTGTGAGGAGAGGTCACTGTCTGTGTGAGGAGAGGTCACTGTCTGTGTGAGGAGAGGTCACTGTCTGTGTGAGGAGAGGTCACTGTCTGTGTGAGGAGAGGTCACTGTCTGTGTGAGGAGAGGTCACTGTGTGAGGAGAGGTCACTGTCTGTGTGAGGAGAGGTCACTGTCTGTGTGAGGAGAGGTCACTGTCTGTGTGAGGAGAGGTCACTGTCTGTGTGAGGAGAGGTCACTGTCTGTGTGAGGAGAGGTCACTGTCTGTGTGAGGAGAGGTCACTGTCTGTGTGAGGAGAGGTCACTGTCTGTGAGGAGAGGTCACTGTCTGTGTGAGGAGAGGTCACTGTCTGTGTGAGGAGAGGTCACTGTCTGTGTGAGGAGAGGACTGTCTGTGTGAGGAGAGGTCACTGTCTGTGTGAGGAGAGGTCACTGTCTGTGTGAGGAGAGGTCACTGTCTGTGGAGGAGAGGTCACTGTCTGTGTGAGGAGAGGTCACTGTCTGTGTGAGGAGAGGTCACTGTCTGTGTGAGGAGAGGTCACTGTCTGTGTGAGGAGAGGTCACTGTCTGTGTGAGGAGAGGTCACTGTCTGTGTGAGGAGAGGTCACTGTCTGTGTGAGGAGAGGTCACTGTCTGTGTGAGGAGAGGTCACTGTCTGTGTGAGGAGAGGTCACTGTCTGTGTGAGGAGAGGTCTCTGTGTGAGGAGAGGTCACTGTCTGTGTGAGGAGAGGTCACTGTCTGTGTGAGGAGAGGTCACTGTCTGTGTGAGGAGAGGTCACTGTCTGTGTGAGGAGAGGTCACTGTCTGTGTGAGGAGAGGTCACTGTCTGTGTGAGGAGAGGTCACTGTCTGTGTGAGGAGAGGTCACTGTCTGTGTGAGGAGAGGTCACTGTCTGTGTGAGGAGAGGTCACTGTCTGTGTGAGGAGAGGTCACTGTGTGAGGAGAGGTCACTGTCTGTGTGAGGAGAGGTCACTGTCTGTGTGAGGAGAGGTCACTGTCTGTGTGAGGAGAGGTCACTGTCTGTGTGAGGAGAGGTCACTGTCTGTGTGAGGAGAGGTCACTGTCTGTGTGAGGAGAGGTCACTGTCTGTGTGAGGAGAGGTCACTGTCTGTGTGAGGAGAGGTCACTGTCTGTGTGAGGAGAGGTCACTGTCTGTGTGAGGAGAGGTCACTGTCTGTGTGAGGAGAGGTCACTGTCTGTGTGAGGAGAGGTCACTGTCTGTGTGAGGAGAGGTCACTGTCTGTGTGAGGAGAGGTCACTGTCTGTGTGAGGAGAGGTCACTGTCTGTGTGAGGAGAGGTCACTGTCTGTGTGAGGAGAGGTCACTGTCTGTGTGAGGAGAGGTCACTGTCTGTGTGAGGAGAGGTCACTGTCTGTGTGAGGAGAGGTCTCTGTCTGTGTGAGGAGAGGTCACTGTCTGTGTGAGGAGAGGTCACTGTCTGTGTGAGGAGAGGTCACTGTCTGTGTTTGTGAGGAGAGGTCACTGTCTGTGTGAGGAGAGGTCACTGTCTGTGTGAGGAGAGGTCACTGTCTGTGTGAGGAGAGGTCACTGTCTGTGTGAGGAGAGGTCACTGTCTGTGTGAGGAGAGGTCACTGTCTGTGTGAGGAGAGGTCACTGTCTGTGTGAGGAGAGGTCACTGTCTGTGTGAGGAGAGGTCACTGTCTGTGTGAGGAGAGGTCACTGTCTGTGTGAGGAGAGGTCACTGTCTGTGTGAGGAGAGGTCACTGTCTGTGTGAGGAGAGGTCACTGTCTGTGTGAGGAGAGGTCTCTGTCTGTGTGAGGAGAGGTCACTGTCTGTGTGAGGAGAGGTCACTGTCTGTGTGAGGAGAGGTCTCTGTCTGTGTGAGGAGAGGTCACTGTCTGTGTGAGGAGAGGTCACTGTCTGTGTGAGGAGAGGTCTCTGTCTGTGTGAGGAGAGGTCTCTGTCTGTGTGAGGAGAGGTCTCTGTCTGTGTGAGGAGAGGTCACTGTCTGTGTGAGGAGAGGTCACTGTCTGTGTGAGGAGAGGTCACTGTCTGTGTGAGGAGAGGTCACTGTCTGTGTGAGGAGAGGTCTCTGTCTGTGTGAGGAGAGGTCACTGTCTGTGTGAGGAGAGGTCACTGTCTGTGTGAGGAGAGGTCACTGTCTGTGTGAGGAGAGGTCACTGTCTGTGTGAGGAGAGGTCACTGTCTGTGTGAGGAGAGGTCACTGTCTGTGTGAGGAGAGGTCACTGTCTGTGTGAGGAGAGGTCACTGTCTGTGTGAGGAGAGGTCACTGTCTGTGTGAGGAGAGGTCACTGTCTGTGTGAGGAGAGGTCACTGTCTGTGTGAGGAGAGGTCACTGTCTGTGTGAGGAGAGGTCACTGTCTGTGTGAGGAGAGGTCACTGTGTGAGGAGAGGTCACTGTCTGTGTGAGGAGAGGTCTCTGTCTGTGTGAGGAGAGGTCACTGTCTGTGTGAGGAGAGGTCACTGTCTGTGTGAGGAGAGGTCACTGTCTGTGTGAGGAGAGGTCACTGTGTGAGGAGAGGTCACTGTCTGTGTGAGGAGAGGTCACTGTCTGTGTGAGGAGAGGTCACTGTCTGTGTGAGGAGAGGTCACTGTCTGTGTGAGGAGAGGTCACTGTTGTGAGGAGAGGTCACTGTGTGAGGAGAGGTCACTGTCTGTGTGAGGAGAGGTCACTGTCTGTGTGAGGAGAGGTCACTGTCTGTGTGAGGAGAGGTCACTGTGTGAGGAGAGGTCACTGTCTGTGTGAGGAGAGGTCACTGTCTGTGTGAGGAGAGGTCACTGTCTGTGTGAGGAGAGGTCACTGTCTGTGTGAGGAGAGGTCTCTGTGTGAGGAGAGGTCACTGTCTGTGTGAGGAGAGGTCTCTGTGTGAGGAGAGGTCACTGTCTGTGTGAGGAGAGGTCCTGTCTGTGTGAGGAGAGGTCACTGTCTGTGTGAGGAGAGGTCACTGTGTGAGGAGAGGTCCTGTCTGTGTGAGGAGAGGTCACTGTCTGTGTGAGGAGAGGTCACTGTCTGTGTGAGGAGAGGTCACTGTTGTGAGGAGAGGTCACTGTCTGTGTGAGGAGAGGTCACTGTCTGTGTGAGGAGAGGTCTCTGTCTGTGTGAGGAGAGGTCACTGTCTGTGTGAGGAGAGGTCTCTGTCTGTGTGAGGAGAGGTCACTGTCTGTGTGAGGAGAGGTCACTGTCTGTGTGAGGAGAGGTCACTGTCTGTGTGAGGAGAGGTCACTGTTGTGTGAGGAGAGGTCTCTGTCTGTGTGAGGAGAGGTCACTGTCTGTGTGAGGAGAGGTCACTGTCTGTGTGAGGAGAGGTCTCTGTCTGTGTGAGGAGAGGTCACTGTCTGTGTGAGGAGAGGTCTCTGTCTGTGTGAGGAGAGGTCACTGTCTGTGTGAGGAGAGGTCACTGTCTGTGTGAGGAGAGGTCACTGTGTGAGGAGAGGTCTCTGTCTGTGTGAGGAGAGGTCACTGTCTGTGTGAGGAGAGGTCACTGTCTGTGTGAGGAGAGGTCACTGTCTGTGTGAGGAGAGGTCACTGTCTGTGTGAGGAGAGGTCTCTGTCTGTGTGAGGAGAGGTCTCTGTCTGTGTGAGGAGAGGTCTCTGTCTGTGTGAGGAGAGGTCTCTGTCTGTGTGAGGAGAGGTCACTGTGTGAGGAGAGGTCACTGTCTGTGTGAGGAGAGGTCACTGTCTGTGTGAGGAGAGGTCACTGTCTGTGTGAGGAGAGGTCACTGTCTGTGTGAGGAGAGGTCACTGTCTGTGTGAGGAGAGGTCACTGTGTGAGGAGAGGTCTCTGTCTGTGTGAGGAGAGGTCACTGTCTGTGTGAGGAGAGGTCACTGTCTGTGTGAGGAGAGGTCACTGTCTGTGTGAGGAGAGGTCACTGTCTGTGTGAGGAGAGGTCACTGTCTGTGTGAGGAGAGGTCTCTGTCTGTGTGAGGAGAGGTCTCTGTCTGTGTGAGGAGAGGTCTCTGTCTGTGTGAGGAGAGGTCACTGTCTGTGTGAGGAGAGGTCACTGTGTGAGGAGAGGTCTCTGTCTGTGTGAGGAGAGGTCTCTGTCTGTGTGAGGAGAGGTCACTGTCTGTGTGAGGAGAGGTCACTGTGTGAGGAGAGGTCTCTGTCTGTGTGAGGAGAGGTCACTGTCTGTGTGAGGAGAGGTCACTGTCTGTGTGAGGAGAGGTCACTGTCTGTGTGAGGAGAGGTCTCTGTCTGTGTGAGGAGAGGTCACTGTCTGTGTGAGGAGAGGTCACTGTCTGTGTGAGGAGAGGTCACTGTCTGTGTGAGGAGAGGTCACTGTCTGTGTGAGGAGAGGTCACTGTCTGTGTGAGGAGAGGTCTCTGTCTGTGTGAGGAGAGGTCACTGTGTGAGGAGAGGTCACTGTCTGTGTGAGGAGAGGTCACTGTGTGAGGAGAGGTCACTGTCTGTGTGAGGAGAGGTCTCTGTCTGTGTGAGGAGAGGTCACTGTGTGAGGAGAGGTCACTGTCTGTGTGAGGAGAGGTCACTGTCTGTGTGAGGAGAGGTCACTGTCTGTGTGAGGAGAGGTCACTGTCTGTGTGAGGAGAGGTCACTGTCTGTGTGAGGAGAGGTCTCTGTCTGTGTGAGGAGAGGTCTCTGTCTGTGTGAGGAGAGGTCACTGTCTGTGTGAGGAGAGGTCACTGTGTGAGGAGAGGTCTCTGTCTGTGTGAGGAGAGGTCACTGTCTGTGTGAGGAGAGGTCACTGTCTGTGTGAGGAGAGGTCACTGTCTGTGTGAGGAGAGGTCTCTGTCTGTGTGAGGAGAGGTCACTGTCTGTGTGAGGAGAGGTCACTGTCTGTGTGAGGAGAGGTCACTGTCTGTGTGAGGAGAGGTCACTGTCTGTGTGAGGAGAGGTCACTGTCTGTGTGAGGAGAGGTCACTGTCTGTGTGAGGAGAGGTCACTGTCTGTGTGAGGAGAGGTCTCTGTCTGTGTGAGGAGAGGTCACTGTCTGTGTGAGGAGAGGTCTCTGTCTGTGTGAGGAGAGGGTCACTGTGTGAGGAGAGGTCACTGTCTGTGTGAGGAGAGGTCACTGTTGTGAGGAGAGGTCACTGTCTGTGTGAGGAGAGGTCACTGTGTGAGGAGAGGTCTCTGTCTGTGTGAGGAGAGGTCACTGTCTGTGTGAGGAGAGGTCTCTGTCTGTGTGAGGAGAGGTCTCTGTCTGTGTGAGGAGAGGTCTCTGTGTGAGGAGAGGTCACTGTCTGTGTGAGGAGAGGTCACTGTCTGTGTGAGGAGAGGTCACTGTCTGTGTGAGGAGAGGTCACTGTGTGAGGAGAGGTCACTGTCTGTGTGAGGAGAGGTCACTGTGTGAGGAGAGGTCACTGTCTGTGTGAGGAGAGGTCACTGTGTGAGGAGAGGTCACTGTCTGTGTGAGGAGAGGTCACTGTCTGTGTGAGGAGAGGTCTCTGTCTGTGTGAGGAGAGGTCACTGTCTGTGTGAGGAGAGGTCACTGTCTGTGTGAGGAGAGGTCACTGTCTGTGTGAGGAGAGGTCACTGTCTGTGTGAGGAGAGGTCACTGTCTGTGTGAGGAGAGGTCACTGTCTGTGTGAGGAGAGGTCACTGTGTGAGGAGAGGTCACTGTCTGTGTGAGGAGAGGTCACTGTGTGAGGAGAGGTCACTGTGTGAGGAGAGGTCTCTGTCTGTGTGAGGAGAGGTCACTGTGTGAGGAGAGGTCACTGTCTGTGTGAGGAGAGGTCTCTGTCTGTGTGAGGAGAGGTCTCTGTCTGTGTGAGGAGAGGTCACTGTCTGTGTGAGGAGAGGTCACTGTGTGAGGAGAGGTCACTGTCTGTGTGAGGAGAGGTCACTGTGTGAGGAGAGGGTCTCTGTCTGTGTGAGGAGAGGTCACTGTGTGAGGAGAGGTCACTGTCTGTGTGAGGAGAGGTCACTGTTGTGAGGAGAGGTCACTGTCTGTGTGAGGAGAGGTCACTGTGTGAGGAGAGGTCACTGTCTGTGTGAGGAGAGGTCACTGTGTGAGGAGAGGTCACTGTCTGTGTGAGGAGAGGTCACTGTGTGAGGAGAGGTCACTGTCTGTGTGAGGAGAGGTCACTGTGTGAGGAGAGGTCACTGTCTGTGTGAGGAGAGGTCACTGTCTGTGTGAGGAGAGGTCTCTGTCTGTGTGAGGAGAGGTCACTGTCTGTGTGAGGAGAGGTCACTGTGTGAGGAGAGGTCACTGTCTGTGTGAGGAGAGGTCTCTGTCTGTGTGAGGAGAGGTCACTGTCTGTGTGAGGAGAGGTCACTGTGTGAGGAGAGGTCTCTGTCTGTGTGAGGAGAGGTCACTGTGTGAGGAGAGGTCACTGTCTGTGTGAGGAGAGGTCACTGTCTGTGTGAGGAGAGGTCTCTGTCTGTGTGAGGAGAGGTCACTGTCTGTGTGAGGAGAGGTCACTGTGTGAGGAGAGGTCTCTGTCTGTGTGAGGAGAGGTCACTGTGTGAGGAGAGGTCACTGTGTGAGGAGAGGTCACTGTCTGTGTGAGGAGAGGTCACTGTCTGTGTGAGGAGAGGTCACTGTCTGTGTGAGGAGAGGTCACTGTCTGTGTGAGGAGAGGTCTCTGTCTGTGTGAGGAGAGGTCACTGTCTGTGTGAGGAGAGGTCACTGTCTGTGTGAGGAGAGGTCACTGTCTGTGTGAGGAGAGGTCTCTGTCTGTGTGAGGAGAGGTCACTGTCTGTGTGAGGAGAGGTCACTGTGTGAGGAGAGGTCTCTGTCTGTGTGAGGAGAGGTCACTGTGTGAGGAGAGGTCACTGTCTGTGTGAGGAGAGGTCACTGTCTGTGTGAGGAGAGGTCACTGTCTGTGTGAGGAGAGGTCACTGTCTGTGTGAGGAGAGGTCACTGTCTGTGTGAGGAGAGGTCACTGTCTGTGTGAGGAGAGGTCACTGTTGTGAGGAGAGGTCTCTGTCTGTGTGAGGAGAGGTCTCTGTCTGTGTGAGGAGAGGTCACTGTCTGTGTGAGGAGAGGTCACTGTCTGTGTGAGGAGAGGTCACTGTCTGTGTGAGGAGAGGTCACTGTCTGTGTGAGGAGAGGTCACTGTGTGAGGAGAGGTCACTGTTGTGAGGAGAGGTCACTGTCTGTGTGAGGAGAGGTCACTGTCTGTGTGAGGAGAGGTCTCTGTCTGTGTGAGGAGAGGTCACTGTCTGTGTGAGGAGAGGTCTCTGTCTGTGTGAGGAGAGGTCACTGTCTGTGTGAGGAGAGGTCACTGTCTGTGTGAGGAGAGGTCTCTGTCTGTGTGAGGAGAGGTCACTGTGTGAGGAGAGGTCACTGTGTGAGGAGAGGTCACTGTCTGTGTGAGGAGAGGTCACTGTCTGTGTGAGGAGAGGTCACTGTCTGTGTGAGGAGAGGTCACTGTCTGTGTGAGGAGAGGTCACTGTCTGTGTGAGGAGAGGTCACTGTCTGTGTGAGGAGAGGTCACTGTTGTGAGGAGAGGTCACTGTCTGTGTGAGGAGAGGTCACTGTCTGTGTGAGGAGAGGTCACTGTCTGTGTGAGGAGAGGTCACTGTGTGAGGAGAGGTCACTGTGTGAGGAGAGGTCACTGTGTGAGGAGAGGTCTCTGTCTGTGTGAGGAGAGGTCACTGTCTGTGTGAGGAGAGGTCACTGTCTGTGTGAGGAGAGGTCACTGTCTGTGTGAGGAGAGGTCACTGTCTGTGTGAGGAGAGGTCACTGTCTGTGTGAGGAGAGGTCACTGTCTGTGTGAGGAGAGGTCACTGTCTGTGTGAGGAGAGGTCACTGTGTGAGGAGAGGTCTCTGTCTGTGTGAGGAGAGGTCACTGTCTGTGTGAGGAGAGGTCACTGTCTGTGTGAGGAGAGGTCACTGTCTGTGTGAGGAGAGGTCACTGTCTGTGTGAGGAGAGGTCACTGTCTGTGTGAGGAGAGGTCACTGTGTGAGGAGAGGTCTCTGTCTGTGTGAGGAGAGGTCACTGTCTGTGTGAGGAGAGGTCACTGTCTGTGTGAGGAGAGGTCACTGTCTGTGTGAGGAGAGGTCACTGTGTGAGGAGAGGTCACTGTGTGAGGAGAGGTCTCTGTCTGTGTGAGGAGAGGTCACTGTCTGTGTGAGGAGAGGTCACTGTCTGTGTGAGGAGAGGTCACTGTCTGTGTGAGGAGAGGTCACTGTGTGAGGAGAGGTCACTGTCTGTGTGAGGAGAGGTCTCTGTCTGTGTGAGGAGAGGTCACTGTCTGTGTGAGGAGAGGTCTCTGTCTGTGTGAGGAGAGGTCACTGTCTGTGTGAGGAGAGGTCACTGTCTGTGTGAGGAGAGGTCTCTGTCTGTGTGAGGAGAGGTCACTGTCTGTGTGAGGAGAGGTCACTGTCTGTGTGAGGAGAGGTCTCTGTCTGTGTGAGGAGAGGTCACTGTCTGTGTGAGGAGAGGTCTCTGTCTGTGTGAGGAGAGGTCTCTGTCTGTGTGAGGAGAGGTCACTGTCTGTGTGAGGAGAGGTCACTGTCTGTGTGAGGAGAGGTCACTGTCTGTGTGAGGAGAGGTCACTGTCTGTGTGAGGAGAGGTCACTGTCTGTGTGAGGAGAGGTCACTGTGTGAGGAGAGGTCTCTGTCTGTGTGAGGAGAGGTCACTGTGTGAGGAGAGGTCACTGTCTGTGTGAGGAGAGGTCACTGTCTGTGTGAGGAGAGGTCTCTGTCTGTGTGAGGAGAGGTCACTGTCTGTGTGAGGAGAGGTCACTGTCTGTGTGAGGAGAGGTCACTGTCTGTGTGAGGAGAGGTCACTGTCTGTGTGAGGAGAGGTCACTGTGTGAGGAGAGGTCACTGTCTGTGTGAGGAGAGGTCACTGTCTGTGTGAGGAGAGGTCACTGTCTGTGTGAGGAGAGGTCACTGTCTGTGTGAGGAGAGGTCTCTGTCTGTGTGAGGAGAGGTCTCTGTCTGTGTGAGGAGAGGTCACTGTCTGTGTGAGGAGAGGTCACTGTCTGTGTGAGGAGAGGTCACTGTCTGTGTGAGGAGAGGTCACTGTGTGAGGAGAGGTCACTGTCTGTGTGAGGAGAGGTCACTGTCTGTGTGAGGAGAGGTCACTGTCTGTGTGAGGAGAGGTCACTGTCTGTGTGAGGAGAGGTCACTGTCTGTGTGAGGAGAGGTCACCGTCTGTGTGAGGAGAGGTCACTGTCTGTGTGAGGAGAGGTCTCTGTCTGTGTGAGGAGAGGTCACTGTCTGTGTGAGGAGAGGTCACTGTCTGTGTGAGGAGAGGTCTCTGTCTGTGTGAGGAGAGGTCACTGTGTGAGGAGAGGTCTCTGTCTGTGTGAGGAGAGGTCACTGTCTGTGTGAGGAGAGGTCTCTGTCTGTGTGAGGAGAGGTCACTGTCTGTGTGAGGAGAGGTCACTGTGTGAGGAGAGGTCTCTGTCTGTGTGAGGAGAGGTCACTGTGTGAGGAGAGGTCTCTGTCTGTGTGAGGAGAGGTCACTGTGTGAGGAGAGGTCTCTGTCTGTGTGAGGAGAGGTCACTGTGTGAGGAGAGGTCTCTGTCTGTGTGAGGAGAGGTCACTGTCTGTGTGAGGAGAGGTCACTGTCTGTGTGAGGAGAGGTCTCTGTCTGTGTGAGGAGAGGTCACTGTGTGTGAGGAGAGGTCACTGTCTGTGTGAGGAGAGGTCACTGTCTGTGTGAGGAGAGGTCTCTGTCTGTGTGAGGAGAGGTCTCTGTGTGAGGAGAGGTCACTGTCTGTGTGAGGAGAGGTCACTGTCTGTGTGAGGAGAGGTCTCTGTCTGTGTGAGGAGAGGTCACTGTGTGAGGAGAGGTCACTGTCTGTGTGAGGAGAGGTCACTGTCTGTGTGAGGAGAGGTCACTGTCTGTGTGAGGAGAGGTCACTGTCTGTGTGAGGAGAGGTCTCTGTCTGTGTGAGGAGAGGTCACTGTCTGTGTGAGGAGAGGTCACTGTTGTGAGGAGAGGTCACTGTCTGTGTGAGGAGAGGTCACTGTCTGTGTGAGGAGAGGTCACTGTCTGTGTGAGGAGAGGTCACTGTCTGTGTGAGGAGAGGTCACTGTCTGTGTGAGGAGAGGTCACTGTGTGAGGAGAGGTCACTGTCTGTGTGAGGAGAGGTCACTGTCTGTGTGAGGAGAGGTCACTGTGTGAGGAGAGGTCACTGTCTGTGTGAGGAGAGGTCACTGTCTGTGTGAGGAGAGGTCACTGTCTGTGTGAGGAGAGGTCACTGTGTGAGGAGAGGTCACTGTCTGTGTGAGGAGAGGTCACTGTCTGTGTGAGGAGAGGTCACTGTCTGTGTGAGGAGAGGTCACTGTCTGTGTGAGGAGAGGTCACTGTCTGTGTGAGGAGAGGTCTCTGTCTGTGTGAGGAGAGGTCACTGTCTGTGTGAGGAGAGGTCACTGTCTGTGTGAGGAGAGGTCACTGTCTGTGTGAGGAGAGGTCTCTGTCTGTGTGAGGAGAGGTCACTGTCTGTGTGAGGAGAGGTCACTGTCTGTGTGAGGAGAGGTCACTGTCTGTGTGAGGAGAGGTCACTGTCTGTGTGAGGAGAGGTCACTGTCTGTGTGAGGAGAGGTCACTGTCTGTGTGAGGAGAGGTCACTGTCTGTGTGAGGAGAGGTCTCTGTCTGTGTGAGGAGAGGTCTCTGTCTGTGTGAGGAGAGGTCACTGTCTGTGTGAGGAGAGGTCTCTGTCTGTGTGAGGAGAGGTCACTGTCTGTGTGAGGAGAGGTCTCTGTCTGTGTGAGGAGAGGTCACTGTCTGTGTGAGGAGAGGTCACTGTCTGTGTGAGGAGAGGTCACTGTCTGTGTGAGGAGAGGTCTCTGTCTGTGTGAGGAGAGGTCTCTGTCTGTGTGAGGAGAGGTCACTGTCTGTGTGAGGAGAGGTCACTGTCTGTGTGAGGAGAGGTCACTGTCTGTGTGAGGAGAGGTCTCTGTCTGTGTGAGGAGAGGTCACTGTCTGTGTGAGGAGAGGTCACTGTGTGAGGAGAGGTCACTGTCTGTGTGAGGAGAGGTCACTGTCTGTGTGAGGAGAGGTCACTGTCTGTGTGAGGAGAGGTCACTGTCTGTGTGAGGAGAGGTCTCTGTCTGTGTGAGGAGAGGTCACTGTCTGTGTGAGGAGAGGTCTCTGTCTGTGTGAGGAGAGGTCACTGTCTGTGTGAGGAGAGGTCTCTGTCTGTGTGAGGAGAGGTCTCTGTCTGTGTGAGGAGAGGTCACTGTCTGTGTGAGGAGAGGTCACTGTGTGAGGAGAGGTCTCTGTCTGTGTGAGGAGAGGTCACTGTGTGAGGAGAGGTCACTGTCTGTGTGAGGAGAGGTCACTGTCTGTGTGAGGAGAGGTCACTGTGTGAGGAGAGGTCACTGTCTGTGTGAGGAGAGGTCACTGTCTGTGTGAGGAGAGGTCACTGTCTGTGTGAGGAGAGGTCACTGTCTGTGTGAGGAGAGGTCACTGTCTGTGTGAGGAGAGGTCTCTGTCTGTGTGAGGAGAGGTCACTGTCTGTGTGAGGAGAGGTCTCTGTCTGTGTGAGGAGAGGTCACTGTCTGTGTGAGGAGAGGTCACTGTCTGTGTGAGGAGAGGTCACTGTCTGTGTGAGGAGAGGTCTCTGTCTGTGTGATTAGAGGTCACTGTCTGTGTGAGGAGAGGTCTCTGTCTGTGTGAGGAGAGGTCTCTGTCTGTGTGAGGAGAGGTCTCTGTCTGTGTGAGGAGAGGTCTCTGTCTGTGTGAGGAGAGGTCTCTGTACTCTCAGATCAGACTACGTTTCCCATCATGCATTGCGTCTGTGGGCGGGGTCAGTGATCACGTGGTTCCGGAAGTAGAGTGACCTTGTTCTGCAACATTATGAGACTGTTATCGTTACCGGCTGTCTTTAAGAGAGTGCTCTATGTGACATCCTGGGGGTGAGAGAGAGAGACTGTGTGACTGGTCTATGTGACATCCTGGGGGTGAGAGAGAGAGACTGTGTGACTGGTCTATGTGACATCCTGGGTGAGAGAGAGAGACTGTGTGACTGGTCTATGTGACATCCTGGGGGTGAGAGAGAGAGACTGTGTGACTGGTCTATGTGACATCCTGGGGGTGAGAGAGAGACTGTGTGACTGGTCTATGTGACATCCTGGGGGTGAGAGAGAGAGACTGTGTGACTGGTCTATGTGACATCCTGAGGGTGAGAGAGAGAGACTGTGTGACTGGTCTATGTGACATCCTGGGGGTGAGAGAGAGACTGTGTGACTGGTCTATGTGACATCCTGGGGGTGAGAGAGAGACTGTGTGACTGGTCTATGTGACATTCTGGGGGTGAGAGAGAGAGACTGTGACTGGTCTATGTGACATCCTGGGGGTGAGAGAGACTGTGTGACTGGTCTATGTGACATCCTGGGGGTGAGAGAGAAGAGAGACTGTGTGACTGGTCTATGTGACATCCTGGGGGTGAGAGAGAGACTGTGTGACTGGTCTATGTGACATCCTGGGGGTGAGAGAGAGACTGTGTGACTGGTCTATGTGACATCCAGTGGGTGAGAGAGAGAGAGACTGTGTGACTGGTCTATGTGACATCCTGGGGTGAGAGAGAGACTGTGTGACTGGTCTATGTGACATCCTGGGGGTGAGAGAGAGACTGTGTGACTGGTCTATGTGACACCCTGGGGGTGAGAGAGAGAGACTGTGTGACTGGTCTATGTGACATCCTGGGGGTGAGAGAGAGAGACTGTGTGACTGGTCTATGTGACATCCTGGGGGTGAGAGAGAGAGACTGTGTGACTGGTCTATGTGACATCCTGGGGGTGAGAGAGAGAGACTGTGTGACTGGTCTCTATGTGACATCCTGGGGGTGAGAGAGAGAGACTGTGTGACTGGTCTATGTGACATCCTGGGGGTGAGAGAGAGAGACTGTGTGACTGGTCTATGTGACATCCAGTGGGTGAGAGAGAGAGAGACTGTGTGACTGGTCTATGTGACATCCTGGGGGTGAGAGAGAGAGACTGTGTGACTGGTCTATGTGACATCCTGGGGGTGAGAGAGAGAGACTGTGTGACTGGTCTATGTGACATCCTGGGGGTGAGAGAGAGAGACTGTGTGACTGGTCTATGTGACATCCAGTGGGTGAGAGAGAGAGAGACTGTGTGACTGGTCTATGTGACATCCTGGGGGTGAGAGAGAGAGAGACTGTGTGACTGGTCTATGTGACATCCTGGGGGTGAGAGAGAGAGACTGTGTGACTGGTCTATGTGACATCCTGGGGGTGAGAGAGACTGTGTGACTGGTCTATGTGACATCCTGTGGGTGAGAGAGAGACTGTGTGACTGGTCTATGTGACATCCTGGGGGTGAGAGAGAGAGACTGTGTGACTGGTCTATGTGACATCCTGGGGGTGAGAGAGACTGTGTGACTGGTCTATGTGACATCCTGGGGGTGAGAGAGAGAGACTGTGTGACTGGTCTATGTGACATCCTGGGGGTGAGAGAGAGAGACTGTGTGACTGGTCTATGTGACATCCTGGGGGTGAGAGAGAGAGACTGTGTGACTGGTCTATGTGACATCCTGGGGGTGAGAGAGAGAGACTGTGTGACTGGTCTATGTGACATCCTGGGGGTGAGAGAGAGAACTGTGTGACTGGTCTATGTGACATCCTGGGGGTGAGAGAGAGACTGTGTGACTGGTCTATGTGACATCCTGGGGGTGAGAGAGAGAGACTGTGTGACTGGTCTATGTGACATCCTGGGGGTGAGAGAGAGACTGTGTGACTGGTCTATGTGACATCCTGGGTGAGAGAGAGAGACTGTGTGACTGGTCTATGTGACATCCTGGGGGTGAGAGAGAGAGACTGTGTGACTGGTCTATGTGACATCCTGGGGGTGAGAGAGAGAGACTGTGTGACTGGTCTATGTGACATCCTGGGGGTGAGAGAGAGACTGTGTGACTGGTCTATGTGACATCCTGGGGGTGAGAGAGAGAGACTGTGTGACTGGTCTATGTGACATCCTGGGGGTGAGAGAGAGAAACTGTGTGACTGGTCTATGTGACATCCTGGGGGTGAGAGAGAGACTGTGTGACTGGTCTATGTGACATCCTGGGGTGAGAGAGAGAGACTGTGTGACTGGTCTATGTGACATCCTGGGGGTGAGAGAGAGACTGTGTGACTGGTCTATGTGACATCCTGGGGGTGAGAGAGAGAGACTGTGTGACTGGTCTATGTGACATCCTGGGGGTGAGAGAGAGACTGTGTGACTGGTCTATGTGACATCCTGGGGTGAGAGAGAGAGACTGTGTGACTGGTCTATGTGACATCCTGGGGGTGAGAGAGAGACTGTGTGACTGGTCTATGTGACATCCTGGGGTGAGAGAGAGAGACTGTGTGACTGGTCTATGTGACATCCTGGGGGTGAGAGAGAGAAACTGTGTGACTGGTCTATGTGACATCCTGGGGGTGAGAGAGAGACTGTGTGACTGGTCTATGTGACATCCTGGGAGTGAGAGAGAGAGACTGTGTGACTGGTCTATGTGACATCCTGGGGGTGAGAGAGAGACTGTGTGACTGGTCTATGTGACATCCTGGGGGTGAGAGAGAGAGACTGTGTGACTGGTCTATGTGACATCCTGGGGGTGAGAGAGAGACTGTGTGACTGGTCTATGTGACATCCTGGGGTGAGAGAGAGACTGTGTGACTGGTCTATGTGACATCCTGGAGTGAGAGAGAGAGACTGTGTGACTGGTCTATGTGACACCCTGGGAGTGAGAGAGAGACTGTGTGACTGGTCTATGTGACATCCTGGGGGTGAGAGAGAGACTGTGTGACTGGTCTATGTGACATCCTGGGGGTGAGAGAGAGACTGTGTGACTGGTCTATGTGACATCCTGGGTGAGAGAGAGAGACTGTGTGACTGGTCTATGTGACATCCTGGGGGTGAGAGAGAGACTGTGTGACTGGTCTATGTGACATCCTGGGTGAGAGAAGAGAGACTGTGTGACTGGTCTATGTGACATCCTGGGAGTGAGAGAGAGAGACTGTGTGACTGGTCTATGTGACACCCTGGGAGTGAGAGAGAGAGACTGTGTGACTGGTCTATGTGACACCCTGGGAGTGAGAGAGAGAGACTGTGTGACTGGTCTATGTGACATCCTGGGTGAGAGAGAGAGAGACTGTGTGACTGGTCTATGTGACATCCTGGGTGAGAGAGAGAGAGACTGTGTGACTGGTCTATGTGACATCCTGGGGGTGAGAGAGAGAGAGACTGTGTGACTGGTCTATGTGACATCCTGGGTGAGAGAGAGAGAGACTGTGTGACTGGTCTATGTGACATCCTGGGGTGAGAGAGAGAGAGACTGTGTGACTGGTCTATGTGACATCCTGGGGGTGAGAGAGAGAGAGACTGTGTGACTGGTCTATGTGACATCCTGGGGGTGAGAGAGAGAGAGACTGTGTGACTGGTCTATGTGACATCCTGGGTGAGAGAGAGAGAGACTGTGTGACTGGTCTATGTGACATCCTGGGTGAGAGAGAGAGAGACTGTGTGACTGGTCTATGTGACATCCTGGGGGTGAGAGAGAGAGACTGTGTGACTGGTCTATGTGACATCCTGGGAGTGAGAGAGAGAGACTGTGTGACTGGTCTATGTGACATCCTGGGGGTGAGAGAGAGAGACTGTGTGACTGGTCTATGTGACATCCTGGGGGTGAGAGAGAGACTGTGTGACTGGTCTATGTGACATCCTGGGGGTGAGAGAGAGACTGTGTGACTGGTCTATGTGACATCCTGGGGGTGAGAGAGAGACTGTGTGACTGGTCTATGTGACATCCTGGGGGTGAGAGAGCGAGACTGTGTGACTGGTCTATGTGACATCCTGGGAGTGAGAGAGAGAGAGAGAGAGAGACTGTGTGACTGGTCTATGTGACATCCTGTGGGTGAGAGAGAGACTGTGTGACTGGTCTATGTGACATCCTGGGGGTAAGAGAGAGAGACTGTGTGACTGGTCTATGTGACATCCTGGGGGTGAGAGAGAGAGAGACTGTGTGACTGGTCTATGTGACATCCTGGGAGTGAGAGAGAGAGACTGTGTGACTGCTCTATGTGACATCCTGGGGGTGAGAGAGAGACTGTGTGACTGGTCTATGTGACATCCTGGGGGTGAGAGAGAGAGACTGTGTGACTGATCTATGTGACATCCTGGGGGTGAGAGAGAGACTGTGTGACTGGTCTATGTGACATCCTGGGGGTGAGATAGACTGTGTGACTGGTCTATGTGACATCCTGGGGGTGAGAGAGAGACTGTGTGACTGGTCTATGTGACATCCTGGGGGTGAGAGAGAGACTGTGTGACTGGTCTATGTGACATCCTGGGGGTGAGAGAGAGAGAGACTGTGTGACTGGTCTATGTGACATCCTAGGAGTGAGAGAGAGACTGTGTGACTGGTCTATGTGACATCCTGGGTGAGAGAGAGACTGTGTGACTGGTCTATGTGACATCCTGGGTGAGAGAGAGAGACTGTGTGACTGGTCTATGTGACATCCTGGGAGTGAGAGAGAGACTGTGTGACTGGTCTATGTGACATCCTGGGGGTGAGAGAGAGAGACTGTGTGACTGGTCTATGTGACATCCTGGGGGTGAGAGAGACTGTGTGACTGGTCTATGTGACATCCTGGGGGTGAGAGAGACTGTGTGACTGGTCTATGTGACATCCTGTGGGTGAGAGAGAGACTGTGTGACTGGTCTATGTGACATCCTGGGGGTGAGAGAGACTGTGTGACTGGTCTATGTGACATCCTGGGGGTGAGAGAGAGACTGTGTGACTGGTCTATGTGACATCCTGGGGGTGAGAGAGAGAGACTGTGTGACTGGTCTATGTGACATCCTGGGGGTGAGAGAGAGAGACTGTGTGACTGGTCTATGTGACATCCTGGGTGAGAGAGAGAGACTGTGTGACTGGTCTATGTGACATCCTGGGGGTGAGAGAGAGAGACTGTGTGACTGGTCTATGTGACACCCTGGGGGTGAGAGAGAGAGACTGTGTGACTGGTCTATGTGACATCCTGGGGGTGAGAGAGAGAGACTGTGTGACTGGTCTATGTGACATCCTGGGGGTGAGAGAGAGAGACTGTGTGACTGGTCTATGTGACATCCTGGGGGTGAGAGAGAGACTGTGTGACTGGTCTATGTGACATCCTGGGGGTGAGAGAGAGAGACTGTGTGACTGGTCTATGTGACATCCTGGGGGTGAGAGAGAGAGACTGTGTGACTGGTCTATGTGACATCCTGGGGGTGAGAGAGAGAGACTGTGTGACTGGTCTATGTGACATCCTGGGGGTGAGAGAGAGAGACTGTGTGACTGGTCTATGTGACATCCTGGGGGTGAGAGAGAGAGACTGTGTGACTGGTCTATGTGACATCCTGGGGGTGAGAGAGAGAGACTGTGTGACTGGTCTATGTGACATCCAGTGGGTGAGAGAGAGAGAGACTGTGTGACTGGTCTATGTGACATCCTGGGGGTGAGAGAGAGAGACTGTGTGACTGGTCTATGTGACATCCTGGGGGTGAGAGAGAGAGACTGTGTGACTGGTCTATGTGACATCCTGGGGGTGAGAGAGAGAGACTGTGTGACTGGTCTATGTGACATCCTGGGGGTGAGAGAGAGAGACTGTGTGACTGGTCTATGTGACATCCTGGGGGTGAGAGAGAGAGACTGTGTGACTGGTCTATGTGACATCCAGTGGGTGAGAGAGAGAGAGACTGTGTGACTGGTCTATGTGACATCCTGGGGGTGAGAGAGAGAGACTGTGTGACTGGTCTATGTGACATCCTGGGGGTGAGAGAGAGAGACTGTGTGACTGGTCTATGTGACATCCTGGGGGTGAGAGAGAGAGACTGTGTGACTGGTCTATGTGACATCCTTGGGGTGAGAGAGAGAGAGACTGTGTGACTGCTGTATGTGACATCCATATGGGGTGGGGAGTTGGAGACCATGTGACATTATTTGTATGATATACAGTGAACAGCCACAGCATTAAAACCACCTGCCTAGTATTGTGTAGTTCCCCTTTGTGCCGCCAAAACAGGTCTGACCCTTTGAGGCATGGACTCTACAAGACCTCTGAAGGTGTCCTGTGGTATCTGCCACCAATACATTAGCAGCAGATCCTTTAAGTCCTGTAAGGTGCGAGGTGAGGCCTCCATGGCTCAATCAGATTCAGATCTGGAGAATTTGGATGCCAAATCAACACTTTGGACTCCTGTTCCTCAAACCGTTCCTGAACAATTTTTGCAGTGTGACAGGGATTAGGTAGGTGGTACGTGTCAAAGTAACATCCACATGACTACCAGGAACCAAGGTTTCCCAGCAGAACATTGCCCAGAGCATCACACTGCCTCCACCGGCTGCCTTCTTCCCATACTGCATCCTGCATCTCCTCCACAGGTAAATGACGCACACGCACCCGACCATCCACATGACTTAAAAGAAAACGTGATTCATCGGACCAGGCCACCTTCCTCCATTGCTCCATGGTCCAGTTCTGGCTCTCATGTGCCCATTGTAGGTGCTTTCATCGGTGAACAAGGGGTCAGCCTGGGCTCTCTGACCGGTCTGTGGCAAGCTGAGATGCACTGTGTGTTCTGACACCTTTCTATCATACTCAGCATTAACTGTTTCAGCGATTTGTGCTACAGTAGCTCTTCTGTGAGATGGGACCACACAGGCGCCTTCACTCCCCAAGCGCATCAATGAGCCTTGGGCACCTATGACCCGGTCGCCAGTTCACCGCTTGTCTTTCCTTGGAGCACTTTAGGTGAGTACTAACCACTGTATACCAGGAAACCCCACAAGACCGGCCGTTTTGGAGATGCTCTGACCCAGCCGTCTAGCCATCACAATTTGGCCTTATCAAAGTCTCTCAGATCCTTAAGCTTGCTCATTTTTCCTGCTTCCAACACATCAACTTCAAGAAGTGACTGTTCACTTGCTGCCCAATATATCCCAAGATATTGTTATTCACTTCACTTGTCAGCAGTTCTAATGTTGTGGCTGATCAGTGTATAATATACAGTGTATCTGAGTGGTGGCTGCTATTCTGATATACAAGTTCTATATGTCAAGATGTCGCTGCCTTTCTCTCATTGACTATCACATGTGTACTACAGGTCCCAGGTGTCTCAGGCTGGATGTGTCCGAGGGTATGCGCAGACAGCTGAGGTAATTCTCTTTCTGCTGTTCTCTGTGTGTCTCTCATCCTCTCTCCATCCTTTCCTTCCTCTCTATTATACATGCCATTTCTTTTTGTTTTGTTCCCCAGAATGTCGCTAACAAGGATGGTGTATCAACAACGGCAGCGTCTCAGCGTAAGAGCGCTTCGGTAAGTCATAGTCAAGGTTTAAGGTGTTCAGTTTATGGCATGATGGTCAGGGTAGTGGTCTACCAGCAGTGTCTTCTCATAGCAAGTGGGACCAGTGCCATCCCAACACTCATGAAGGAATCCCCTTCAAGGGGGTTGTAATCGCTGTGGTCACTAGGGGTGGACTGTTTTCACTCCTAAGCTCCTTCTTGTAGCCGCCAACCTACCTGAATGGATAGTTTCATGGAAGTGTCTAGGGTGCTTGGAACGGGACACTGGACCAAGGCATCTTTCAGTCGTCTTTCATTTCCAACCTGGAATTGACTCCTAAGAGCAGAGTTGTTCCATTGAATGTCAGTCTCACCTCCGCAATTCTGTGCGATATTGTTCTGCGGAGTTCCGCCCTTGTATTAGATTGCGCAGACTAACTCCTGTTGATGATACCCGATCCAGGTTGTCATATAACAGCCCCAGAGGTGCAATGAGTTCATCCACAGCATAGGGACCAAAGGCCCAGGTTTAAGGATCTCATTACAGGAGAGATGTCACAAGGCCCACATATTGTGTCTCTGTGCCAGATGAAATGGGTCCCGTACGGAAGAACAGGAGACAACTTTGCTTGAAACAGATAAATCAGGCCTGTCCAACATGCGGCCCTCCAGATGTTGTGAAACTTCAAGTCCCAGCATGCCCTTCCAGCTATCAACTGGTTGTCTACCAGCAAAGCATGCTGGGGCTTGTAGTTTCCCAACACCTGGAGGGCCGCAGGTTGGACAGGCCTGAGATAAATTAAGCTCTGTCACCAGAGAACTTATCTGGCATTCCCATGAGGGGCTCTCTTTTGGCAGCAGCAACAGTCAGAGAGGCCCGAGCTGATTCTTCCTGTGCACGGATACGCTGGTTCAAATGGCTCTTCATTTGTCCAGGGATTGAACCTGATTAGCCAATACTTGAGCAGGATCCATAGTGCAGAGTCTGTTTGGCTGGTGTTAATGTTATGAACCCAACAATCGGCAACCAATAACCTCTATACAGAACCTATGGTGCCGGATGTTTTTCACCATTAGCAGTTGCCTTTCCTGGAGCGACACTGTTCACTGGTATTGGAATGCCCCTGCACTTGATCCCAGTAGTGTATAGTTGTTAAGTGAAGTAGAGTCAGGAAGACTCGCAATTATGGAGCAACACGCTGATAAAACAGGACACAAAAGAAAATGGCCAAGTAGCAAGCTGAGTCAGAGGACAGGCAGAGATCCAACAGCAAGGTCCAGTAAACAAAGCCAAGGTAAAACACAGAAATCCAGCATCAGAAGATAATCAAATCTTAGGATAAATATGCAGTAACTAGCCCAGGTAAACCTATCAACAGCAAAGTAATAATGGCAATTAGTGTATTTATGTAGGTCCTGGCCAATCAGCTGCTGGGTAGTAATCATGTGAGCAGAGAGTGTTGGCTGCTCAGCTGCTAGGTAATAAGCAGTGATGAGTCTAGCAAGAACTGGTAATCAGCTGCAATGTGGAATCCTCGTTAGTAACTCTGGAAGCCGGGCGAGTCAGGTTGCTCAGCAGCAGACACACAACAACACTGATATGCAGCAAAATCAGGAATGGGATTCTGCAGAAAACAAAACGCAGAGCACAAAAAATAACAGATATTCATTTTTATCGAGGTGATATGACCATCTAGAAGAAAATCAGAATGCTTCATCTCAATACTTGATCTGACTGGAATGCCAATTGAAGGGAAGGTTAAATTTTTTTTATTTTTTTTTTTGAAAAGATATTTTATTGAGTTTTACAATACAGCGAGAGAAGGAAACAGACAATACAGGAAAAACAAAATTGCAATAGGGTTTCCAAGTAATGTAAGTAGCGTATTGTTGCTGATATGAAAAAACAAAAGAAAATTTAGGGAGAGTTGAAGGAAGGGAAAAGAAAGAAGAAAGGAAATGGAGAAAGAAGGACAGGGGAAATCGCTAGCGAGGGCGATGGGTAGAGAAGTGAGGAGAGGATGGAGAACCATGACAAGGCTAGAGATTAGTAGTTAGGGCTCAGAGGCCCTAAAATGCTAGAGGAGGGGAGGCTCCGTGATACTCAGTCCAAGGACTCCAGACCTTATCAAATTGAATAGGAGTACGGCGGAGAATGCTAGTCATATACTCCATATGATAGACATGCCAGATGCGGTTGATAACCGAGGGCAAGGAGGGTGGAGTCGGGTTTTTCCAAAAGAGGGCAATTTGGCATCTAGCAGCACTAAGTATATGTGTAATAAGTTTCTGCGTTGATTTAGATATCTTGGGAATATAGCGCGGAAGTAGGGAGTACGAAAGAGATGGAGGAAGAGAGATCTGAGTGATACTGGAGATTAACTGATGGACGGACTTCCAGAAAGGAAGTAGTTTTGGACAGTGCCACCATACATGAGACAGGGTACCCTCCCGACCACATTGGCGCCAACATAGCGGTGAGGAGCTTGGATATATCATGTGAAGACGGTGAGGCACCAAATACCAACGGTAGAAGATTTTGCGGCTGTTTTCATTTATCTTAACGCAAATAGAGGTCTTTGAGAGGTTCAGGAGAATCTTAATCCACTCCCCGGGAGGGACGTCTCCCCCATGTCCTCCTCCCATTTAAGCTCGTGAGAATCCTTGGAAGGGCAATTGTGTTTTACCATAAGGCGGTAGAATGTGGAGATCAAGCCCTGAGAAGAAGAGTGGAGACGGCAAAACGAGACCAAAGGAGAGGTAAGGTGTATATCAGTGACTGTACGGCAGATAGAGTTATATAGATGTCGAAGTTGTAGGTATTGAAAGAAGCAGGACGAGGGAATACGAAAGCGCGCTTGGATATCAGCGAAAGAGGGAAAGAATTGTAGCGGCATGATGTCGGAGAGAAAGTTGATGCCACATCGCGTCCAGTAGAGAAATTGGATCGGACGAAGTCCAGGGGGAAAGATGGGATTATTCCAAAGAGGCGTCATTCGCCATGAGTTAGGAGCTAGGTTATATGAGGAGACTGTGTGAGACCAGGAAGCAAGTGAGAATGCTAGTGGAGGGGGGAGACGTGAGGGAGGAGGCCTGTGTTGAGGTTTAAGCCAAAGAAGCAAAGAGGGCGAGGAAGTGTCTGTGAGAGCGGCTTCAATGTCCACCCAAACTCTCTGTCCCGGGGGAGAGTGAAGGAGAACACACTGGGTGAGATGGGTAGCACGATAATATTTGAGAAAGTGGGGAACTCCCAGACCTCCCTCCTCGATTGATTTGTGGAGAATCTGCATACGAATCCTGGGTTTCCTAGCTGACCAAATAAATTTAATAGCCATTTGTTGAAGAAGTTTAAAGGAGTTAGCGGGGACTTTGAGGGGTAAGGTCTGAAACAAGTATAAAAGTCGAGGAAGAATGTTCATTTTAAGGGAGTTTATTCTTCCCGTCCAGGAGATAATGAGCTTGTCCCACTTTAATAGGTCAGTTTTAATGGCTGAAAATAAAGAGGGGAAGTTTGCAGCGTACAGCTGGTCATAGGAGCGAGTGAGGTGGGAAGGTTAAATTTTAAGAGCTGCCTTCTCCTCAGAAGGAGGAAGAAGTATAAAGTCTTACCTTCAAATTTGATAAAGCCAAACAATGCTGGATTTCATTGAACACGTTTGGGAGTGAGATCGGGGTTCGGAGGATGTTGTCAGTGTAGAGAGTTATTTCATAGTTGCTAAAGGTCACCTTTATTCTGGGTTGGATCTATTATTGACAACCAGGACTTGATAGTCAACATAAAAATTTGGGGCGATAAGGGCATCTCTACTTATGGGGAAAGAAGAGAATGTACACCCATTCACAAGGACCAAGGCTGAGGGATTGCGATACAAAGCCGAATCACCTGTAAGGAACCTATCTTTGAAGCCATATAAGGCAAGTACTCATCATAAAGGTCTGCACAATGCAGATGAAAGGCATTCTCAGCATCAAAGAAGAGGAAAAGAGATAGAAATCTGCAATAATTTACATGGTGAATTAAGTCAATGATCCGCCTACCTGGTCCAGATGGATCAGGGACAGTAAGACCACATTAAGTCTATTAACCAGGACTTTAGAGAAAATCTTGAAGTCTACATTTAGCACGGAGATTGACCAGTAGTTGTTATAAAGGTATGGGTCTTTGTCTTCTTTAGGGATGAGTGAAATCCTGACCCTCGTTGTGGCAGTATCGAAGGTCCTACCCTCTAGGCTTGAATACGCTCTGTATTTGGACCATATCTTTATTGGTGAAATTGCAAATGGTTTTGAAAGGAAAATATGCAGGTGACACAAGGATATGCAACAGGGTAGACGCATCAGAAGGGGTAAAATAAATGATCGCTGATCTAGGTAGACTAGAGGAATGGTCAACTACAGTTTAATGCAAAAAAATGCAAAATCATGCACTTGGGTCTCAAAAACCCAAAGGCTAATTATAGTATTAATAGTACTATAATGGAAACTACTAAGGAGTAAAGGGATCTAGGAGTCACTATTTCAGGTGACTTACAGGCAGGTAAGTAATGTAACAAAGCAATGAGGAAGGTAAGTCAGATGCTTGGTTGTATAGGGAGAGGAATCAGTAGCAGAAAGAAGTAATAATGTCACTGTATAGGTCATTGGTACGGCCTCATCTGGAATACTGTGTTCAGTTCTAGAGGCCGTATCTCCTGAAGGGTATAAATACACTAGAGACTGTACAAAGAAGGGCAACTAAAATGGTGCATGGCCTACAGCACAAAAGGTACCCAGAAAGACTAAAATATGTTATATGTATAGTTTTGAGTATAGAAGGGAAAGGGAGGACATGATAGAAACTTTAAAATATATCAAAGGATATAACAAGGTGCGGGAGGGAAACATTCTACAAAGGAAGAGAAGTATTAGAACACAAGGACATGTACTGACACTGGGGGGAAGAGAAGAGAAGTATTAGAACACGAGGACATGTACTGACACTGGGGGGAAGAGAAGTATTAGAACACGAGGACATGCACTGACACTAGAGGGAAGTAGGTTCAGAGGAAATCTGAGGAAAATGTACTTTATAGAAAGGGTAGTGGATAAGTGAAATAGCCTCCATCAGAGGTGGTAAAGGCTAATACAGTAGAGCAGTTTAAACATGCTTGGGATATACATAAGGATATCCTTCTAAAGATTAAAGGATCAAATAGGGTTTGAGGTTACCATAGGTTATTAAAAAAAAATAATGGTCAGACTAGATGGGCCAAGCGGTTCTTATCTGCTGTCAAATTCTATGTTTCTAATTAAACAATTTGGAAAGCTTGTGAGCTAAAATGCCTGCAAACTTTTTATAGTGCATTCGAAAGGATGAAGATTTTATCGTTGAGCAGCTCTGAGTACTTAGTGCAGAGGGACAGCTGCCCAATTCTTGGTCAGTTGGCAGGGTTCCTCTTCTCCAGACATCTGTAATTCCTCCCTTCAGATTTTAGATCCTGGTGTGGGTGGCCGGTCAGAACCTGCCACACCTATGTCGTTATGGGGTTTTTTCTTCTTTGTCAGGTTTGGAGAAATGTTATATTTGTCCAGAGATCTCAGTTGAAATTACTATATGGTAAACATCGATTGTGTCCCTTAGCCAGAGCTAAGCTAGAAAATGATATCCCCATGAACAGCACAGTCCCTTTTATAGTTGGTCTCTATGGTCTAAACCATCTTAATCTGCTACGTAGGTTAGAGAATTATGACAATGATATAATTCATATTTGTGGCGGTTTTTCCATTCCTGACTGAGTGTAGAAGACACTTTCCCTTACTGTCATCACAACATACATTTACTAAACTGTCTCTTAAAGAGCCGGTTGATTTTGTCTTGAGGGTTTTCTTGTTTTCACGCCCCTTTGGTAGCCGTAGGACATCCCCACTTATCTGCACAGGGAATGTATGTAATTTTGGGAGTACTTCCTTTATACAGCCCACTCTGATATTTGGTCCATACGTGTGTTGTCTGTCTCTCTCTCTCTCTACAGGAGTCGCTCTCGTTTGCTGTGGGGATGTTCAATGGGTTGATTCATACTGATCAAGTCTTTCCCTACCCCTCAGGTAAGAGAGCAGCGTATATAATCCTTACTGATATTTGGAGGAAACCCCATTGTAGAAGCTGCAAGTGGCTATTAAAGTAATTTTATCGTTTTAAAATAAGCATTGCCCAATCAATTGTATGTGTGTCCAAAGCACAAAGTGATTTATTTTTGCAGATGTAAATAGTCAACAATTCAATACATTATTATATCATGATAAAGTACAGTACAGCACAGCCAATACCAAAAGATAATACATACCAAATGCAATCGCTTGCGCACGCTGCGCACCCACGGGACCCGATGGACAATATTCTGTTTAGAATATTGTGTCAGAGTTGACTGAGGCCCCAGTGAGATGCAGCTAATATATATACAGTCAGTGTTTCATTGTGAACAATAGAGATGACGTAGATTGTTTCTATAGGTCCAGACGTTGGGTGGGTCCAGGCCAGACAGGTAATAGGTTGATTCAATCTAAGGAATCCAAAGGTGGGGGTCTTCTCTCCAGGGGGTCTGCTCCTTTTCATAGCCAGTATCATACAAAGGTTTACTCTCTAATATCAATAACTAAAGTATGCAATGTGCAATCTCTTCGCCGACTGCACCGGACAGCTGCTGATGATTAGGGCTTCAATATGATATCAGGCATGACACTTTTCCTATTACCTGAACCTTTAATAATATATAGAATAGATAATCAATTCTATCAGGCGCTCCACTTCGGCATGCAGCCGCGTGTGTACTCTAGAATTTCCACAACTAATTCAAAATCACATAGATATATACAAAAATTGAGTACATACACTTGCGCTTCCGTTCATGCCCATAGATGTTCATAACCAAATGTGCTATTCATCATTGGATGGTATTCCTCGCTTAGGACTCAAAGATGTCATCATATGAAATGTGTACATGTATGGAAAAACACAAAAAAAACATACAAGACCACATAGCGTATTATGTAAACATATGATCTAATACTTTCAAGTCCACCACCAGAATGATAGTATGTATCAGAGTTCTAAGATATGTCGTTTTTCCTCACAGCACCACCAATGATGGATAGCACATTTGGTTATGAACATCTATGGGCATGAACGGAAGCGCAAGTGTATGAACCTTTAATAGCACTACAATGTACATATAATCACTATATATATATATATATATATATATATATATATATATATATATATATATATATATATATATATATATATATATATATATAGACTAATAATAAACCGAATACTATCTGCTTCTGAATTACAGTGTAACAGAACCAATATGAAATGATATAAATAACTAACTGTTGTAATGCGAGTGTGTGCGTGCGTATTTTACCGTGCGATCGCAGCACGCCACTTGTTACGTGGCGTACGCTTCGCAGTACGCACGGCAAACCAATATTAAACCAATATACTTTCGTTCATCCAATTATACGACTTCAACAGTCCACCCTTTGATAGTACAATAAACCTTAAAGATGTTATATGCAGGATCTCGGTACCACGTTTCATTGTTATGTAATACAAATCCCCCTTGGTGTATGTCCATGCTGTTCGTAGATCTAAACAAGTTATCATAAGAGAAAGTCTTAATCCTCTAAACGATTTCTTCTTCTACTATAAACCGTACACTTCTGGAGCTTGGAGATAACCTTTTGTATGCCCTTCAAGGGTGCAATAAAACACTTAATACATTATTTGGAAAGGTACATGGTACAGTAGATCGTGTATCAGCTATACAGAATACTCTACTACAGTTCTTCAAGTTTAACAGGTTCTTCTGTCCAACGCATGTCTTTAAGCTCAGAATACATTTAAACACTTCATGTTCATCAATAGCATCATCCTATGTCTATCAATAATGTCATATGCAATCTCCTTCAGCTTGCGTTAATATACACACTTCTAATAATGTCATCAGTTCTTTTCATCAACACTTGTGGGCGGACTATTGTCTGTTCGTTCTTCCCAGTCTCTCAATACTCAGATTTAACAGTGATCGGCTTGTAAAGCATTGGGAGACTTCAGACTAAGGGACCTAGGTGTCCTACTTTTTCCCTTAGTGACCTCCCGCCTATAGTTCGGGTACCTCAAGAATATTTAGTGGAAAGAGAACTAATCCTACTTGATATAATCACTGAGGCACGCGTGAACACACCCAGCACTTTGTTTGGTCTAAAACCTTACCCTCCCAAGAATGATAATCATTCTCAAGAATGCCTGCTCAAGTCCGAATATTACTGGACTGGCATCGCTGGGTGTGTCTCTTTTTTAACTATGGGGTCGCCGTACTTATGGACGTAATGCTACTCAGACAATAGCCCCTCGCACTTTCTCCAAGCTCCAAGGTTTCTAAATTTTCCTTTACCCCTGAATTGAATAGAGTAATTGACTGGAATGATTATGCTACTAACTTCTTCCTCCCCAATACCTCCTTATCATTACCTGAACCAGTCTCTGTCACCTGCTAATAATCAAAAGAATTAACCGTCCCGAGAAGAGAGTGAAATGAGAGAACACAAAAGAGGCTTCATGCTGGACAACAGTCTTAGCCTTTGGCTCAGGTGCTACTAAACTGCATTAGAGGCCTTCCAGTACAGACTCATGAGTGCCCTTGGACCCTTCTCTGAGTGTTGGCCCCTCTGCAGTGGGTGGAATGGGCACCAGTGTGTCTCTGCTACCCTTGAAGCCGTGATGCTGGTAGCCTACACCTGGTACCTGTCTGTCAAATAACCTGAGCCTAAGAAATTTCTGCTCCACAACTTACTCTCCCGATCCAACATCCTGACAGTTAGTGTGACCTTACAGGAAACAGTGTTTTGGACGTTCTTGGTTGCTGTCTCACTATTTACCTCCTCTCAAGGTCTAACCTAGCCTCCCAGTTACAATCTCGTCTCACGAGGGGTCAAGAACATTTCAAAAACTGACAGGTTAGGAGTCTGCCCAGGGGTGATCTCTTGGTAGCGGGAAAGGACTAGTGGCACTTCAATCAAGTTCCAACTCTTATTCTATTCAATTCATTCTACCGAGTAACATTACTTTATGTTCACACTGGTTTATGGCTAACTGAAAGTATGTGATTTGTTACCACTACTCATACATTATACATCTATTATCAATAACATGAATACCCCTATCATCTATTATAACTCTAGGACTATCACATTAAATAACAAAAGCTTTGAGTATGATACAGTAATACATTAGACACATTTCAATACACCTCTACCCAGACATATTTCATTGGTACACCTGTGCATACTTGAGGATCCTGCATGGTGGTAGTTGGATGACGTGTATTTGTTTTACCTGGAGGAAAACCCATCAGCAGGAGGGATAAGGGATGGCTCTATTGGTCTACCTTGTCCATCTCTCCAGAGTCCGCCAGACTCCTCACCACATCTCTTCACCTTCCAGACAGTTTATTCTTCAGGTAACACAAATCTTCCTATATTAACCAATATGTGTATGCGTGCATGTGTGTGTGTGTGAGTGTTCACATTTTAAAACTAAAACAATACAACGAAAAACAAAACAAAACATAGATTTGTTAGCTGTCACATAAAACCCTGCTGTCTATTTGACAGCTATGTTCTCCCTGGTGTGACAGCCATGTATGGTTGTGCGTGTAAGTGTGGACCTTACTAGCAGCTACTTCAGTTGGTAACTGTGTCACTGTATAAAGTCCTCTATGTAGTGTCCTAATCATGTGCTGGTATTGCTATAAAACGATTTCTCAGTCACCTCAACATCGCCCTCTAGACTAGAAAAATGCTAAAGACCAATGTATATCAATCGATTTTCCCTCTGCCAACTCACATGTCATTCTCAGTACCTCATATTCAGCTACTTGACTAAGTGGGAAAGGCAAAGGGGTCTCTTTCTATAACACTTTCTTCAAATATAACAGTATCCAGTACATGTCTGTCTAACAGTGAAAAAAATATAAAACATGAAAATTCTACATTTTCTAGGGTTTCACATTATGTCGTATCTTGTGGTAAAAATCCTACTCCAATGTTCTATACAGAGATGCATATCTGTATGCCTCACCTCTAGCATTCTTCTGTCCTCCTGTCCTCCCCACCCTTTGTGCATCCATATAAAGGCACATTTTTTTGTACAGGAGGCACGAATCATAAAACAAAAAAAACAAAACAGATATGCAATCTATAAAACATGAATCGTATTTCCACAACAGAACCTTTCTGCTTAAAAATCAGCAGTTTCTATACACATGAAAACAAAACCCCTGACTGTTTCTGTAACTCATGTCAATCTAGTGTGTGTATCTCTGAATTTGTCTTATGTAAAAAAATAAAAAATATGTTTTAGCCCCATTGTTGAGACTGTGTCTGATTTTATCTCTACCAGAGCAGAGAGAGAGAGAGAGAGAGAGATAGGGGGAGAGACTAGCGTTTTGTGTAAAGAATGAGAAATAGGAAAGCAATGAATGATGGGAATACAAAGATTTGAATACAAACATACATGTAGAAAGGGAGATTTTTACAACAAAATGACAGCTGGATTGGACTCTGACTCTATGGGGAAATGGCTGTATTCATTCCACTGTTCTCCTTAGCTATTTGCTAACTATGACCCCTCCCCATACTTGAATAGGGGGTCTTAACAGTGTCATCCGTCATTTGTTCAGTAAGAACTCGGTATAACATTGACTACATACCTTTTCAATGGACTTTCCTAACTTATAATAGAGAAATGTAAAAATGTACTCTTAGCGACTCATATTTTCTCTGCGATACATAAAACAATATTTTGAAGCAAAGTATGTACATACTTCATTGTTGGATAATGATTCTCAGCCAAACAAATTATCATGAGACACTGCAGCGTAAAACAAAAGAGTGTTCCAATTGTCTATTGTTAATTTGTCTTTCAAGAGTGATTCTTCTATTTCTCTATCTCCCCTTTTTATCACTAAGTCTATACTCCTTTTGTGTCCCCTTTACCTGTGAGAAGAAAAACAAGATAGTTATCTTAAAACAGCAAACAAAACAAACATTTCTATTCTTTGCCATCGGCTAGCGATTTAGGGAAACAAACATTTGACAACATAAAATGAACAAACAAAATCAACAAAGGTTACCTTTTAAAAATCAGTTTCCTGCACACTACTACTTACCACAGTTTAAACCCCACCTGGTTGTAGGACTACAGGTCTGACCTAACCTCCAGGGTTGACTATGATTCTCCCCCAAGGCATTGGCTGCTATGAGGTGCACAGGAAACTGTTGAGAAGTCTCCGAGACTTGTGTGCGCCGTCTCTGTGGGTGTCTATGTGATTCCCCCTTAGATGGGCCAAGTCTCTTTGCTTCCGCTCTTTTTATTGTACAGTCCTGTGCTTGGTGTCCCATTTTAGTGCATCTAAAACACTTTCTCAACTCATGTTGTTTCTCTTCTTTTTTACAATCTCTCCTAATGTGTCCTTCTTCTCTGCAATTGTAACATCTCACTATTCTGGGTTTCCTGTTATGTGGGTTGTATACTGGTGGTCGGGTGTGCAGTCCCTCTAGTGCTGGGATACTTACTATCATTACCCTATCACTTAGTGTCTCTTTCTGTTTATTTATACTTTTATCATGTTCTATAGCTGACTCCCTGAGAGCACTTACAGTGGTTCCTTTCCAAGAGGGTAATGAAGTTTGCACCCTTCTTTTCAAGTTTTCCCTGAGGCCATCCATTAGAACTTTAACAGCAACCTCTCTGTAATATACATTATCTTTTATGTCTGGTACCCCAGTATATTTGCCCATTGCTATCAGAGCTCTGCAAAAATAGTCTGTTGCATTTTCACTATCTTTTTGCTGGATACTAAAAATTTTACTCCAGTCCACTATCACTGGGAAATATATAGCCAACTGTGTGATTATATGTCTAATATTGTCCTGATTATCATCCTTGGTTAAGGATTCATCTTCCTCCAACATACAATTATTAATGAACTTTTGTATATCAGTATTGAGAGGAAGACAGGTCTTCAATAATACTCGCCAATCGTTATTAGTTGGTTCGTACACATTACCATAATATGTAATAAACTGCTGACATTTGGTCAAATCTTTCCTAGGATCAGGGAAATCAGACAAAATTGAAAATGTTTCAGACCTAGTGCATGTATCATGCTTTGCTACATGTTTTAAGGGAACATCACTATTCCTGTCTGCTTTCCCATTGGGAACTGCTGCTGTGCAGACAGGATGTAAGTCTACCAAATCATTAAAACTAGTTGCTGAAATTGCTGCTGGAGTACAATGGATGGCTCCCCCTGTTTTAACCTTTTCATTATTCTCACCACTTTCAGCAGCTGCCCCTGCTGGTGGGACCGTTCCTCTTCTTTGTCCTGAAACATTACTTTTAACATTACTTAAAACAACATACAAGTTACTAGTTACCATTTTTACATTTTTGGTATTGGCTGTACTTCCCGCCCCGACCGAATTTATCGGGGGCGTGTTTGCGCTCAGTTCGCCACGCTTTGCAACGCACACTTCCGGAATGCTTGTTTCCGGTACGCTTACTTCCGCTGAACACGTGTTTTTCCTTACACTCACTTCCGCTGTTCGTTCGCTGCTCTGTTACCTTCCATTTGCCACGATTTTAAACAATGATTATGTGTATTTCTCACTTTCGTTGACTTAATCAACCGTACTTTATCTTTTACGGTATTTAGTACCTCTGCATTAAAACTCCCTGTTGTTGGGAAAGGCCTATCACAATCTTTGGTCATTTCGACCCACGTGTCACAATACATAGTTGCGTATGCACCATATTTTTCACACATGAGAAATCTCGCTGACTCAATAGGACCTTCCTTAGGCAGTACAATGGCCATCTCTAGCGTATGCCTAGCACCCATGTTGAGCAATATAATTTCAACTCTGTTGCTATACTCACCGCTAGAGATCTATAATGCTCGGTGAACGTATTTCCTTTAGCCGCGTTCACTCGCTTTTCTCGCACCAGGCGAGGATCCCTAATACAGAAATAACACTGTGGGCCCCAAGGGCTATCAGCTCCTCGATACCCTGGCTCAACCACAAAAATCTGCTGAGTTTATTATAGCTGGGAGAACAAAGTCGATACAATCAACCAGCCTTTCCAACATAATTCCTCCTAGCTGCTTCACCAATGCGCACTAACGGTGCGGTTAGATCGCACTGCCTACCAATACTAATTATTAGCAAACCTTGCGATCTATTGGTAGCGCTTTTGCGAAAACTACGTTTTTCGCATTCGGTATACCTGCCCTGTATACCGTCCTTCAGTTGGGCAATCCGCCTCGTCAGACAGCAACTGAGTACAATGAATAATAACAGTGTATCTACGTTACAAAATCGCACACTATACACCTTTTCTGCGCAGAAAATTAAAAGTTCCCAACAACCGTAATAATGTCTCAGAGGCTTTCACAAGTAATTATACTATGCATATAATAACTATCAAAACGATTGTTCAACCACGTGGCAAATCTACCGGAAGTTCGCGTACGCACAGCAGGAAGTACACATACGCACAGCAATGCAATACACTTTAAAACGTAAAACGACAATAAAAAAGAAACATTTTTCTTTCTTGTCCCTAGATTCTAATTAGCGTTCCTTCAGTCTATGCAACAACGGACATTCGGTTTCGCAACACACAGTGAACCACAGGTCTTGAACACATTACATTCTTTCCTGCTTTATGCGACGCGTCCGTCAATCCACCCTTTGTTGAGGAACCGAATATCGTAAGCGTTGCATACCTGCCGGTAACGTAACTCCTAACTCACGAGCCCCCAAATTATTAAAGTAATTTTATTGTTTTAAAATAAGCATTGCCCAATCAATTGTATGTGTGTCCAAAGCACAAAGTGATTTATTTTAGCAGATGTAAATAGTCAACAATTCAATACATTATATCATGATAAAGTACAGTACAGCACAGCCAATACCAAAAGATAATACATACCAAATGCAATTGCTTGCGCACGCTGCGTACCCACAGGACCCGATGGACAATATTCTGTTTAGAATATTGTGTCAGAGTTGACTGAGGCCCCAGTGAGATGCAGCTAATATATATATATATATATATATATATATATATACAGTAAGTGTTTCATTGTGAACAATAGAGATGACGTAGATTGTTTCTATAGGTCCAGACGTTGGGTGGGTCCAGGCCAGACAGGTAATAGGTTGATTCAATCTAAGGAATCCAAAGGTGGGGGTCTTCTCTCCAGGGGGTCTGCTCCTTTTCATAGCCAGTATCATACAAAGGTTTACTCTCTAATATCAATAACTAAAGTATGCAATGTGCGATCTCTTCGCCGACTGCACCGGACAGCTGCTGATGATTAGGGCTTCAATATGATATCAGGCATGACACCTTTCCTATTACCTGAACCTTTAATAACACTACAATGTACATATAATCACTATATATATATATATATATATATATATATATATATATATATATATATATAGACTAATAATAAACCGAATACTATCTGCTCCTGAATTACAGTGTAACAGAACCAATATGAAATGATATAAATAACTAACTGTTGTAATGCGAGTGTGTGCGTGCGTATTTTACCGTGCGATCGCATCACGTCACGTGTTACGTGGCGTACGCTTCGCAGTACGCACGGCAAACCAATATTAAACCAATATACTTTCGTTCATCCAATTATACGACTTCAACATGGCTAATACCTGTATCGGTATTCACCTTTTTCCTCTCTTTACTCTTATCTCACTGATTTATCTTTCTTCCTCTGACACCTAATTAACCCCCGTTCCGCACTCTCTCTCTGCCACCTTTGTCATGTATCTCCCTCATCCATCTCTCTCTGTCACTTCACCTGTTTACCCCTTTACACTTACAGACAATCTTTCTGACTTTTTGTTCTCTGCCCACAGTGTTAAGTGAGGAGCAGTCTCAGTTCCTCAGTGAGTTGGTCGATCCAGTCTCTCGTTTCTTCCAGGTGAGTACAAGGGGAGATATAGAATTGTAGAGTTGTGTATGAGGGAGAGGAGAAGAGAGGTGAAGATATGGGACATGGAGAGGAGGAGAAGAGAGGTGAAGATATGGGACATGGAAAGGAGAAGAAGAGAGGAGTTGGTGCAGATATGGGACATGGAGAGGAGAATAAGAGAGAAATTGGTGCAGATATGGGACATGGAGAGGAGAAGAAGCGAGAAAGTTGAGCAAGAGAATGGACATTCGAGGACATGGAGATGAGATATTTACATGGACATGGACAAGGCAAAGAAGTTCGCTCCCTTATTCTTTCCTCTCCACCCTCTACCTGTCCTCTCGACCCCATCCCCTCCCACCTCCTTCACTTTCTCTCTCCTACTGCCTGCTCTTACCTCGCTCACCTCTTCAACCTGTCACTCTCCTCTGGCGTTGTCCCATCCTCATTCAAACACGCTCTTATCTCCCCTATTCTCAAGAAACCCAATCTTGACCCCACCTCTCTTGCAAACTACCGCCCTATCTCTCTTCTCCCATATGCCTCCAAATTACTTGAGTGGATTGTCTGCAGCCGCCTCACCAGACACCTCTCTGACAACTCCCTCGACCCTCTCCAATACGGCTACCGCCCCCTCCACTCCACCGAAACAGCCCTGGCTAAAGTTACTAATGATCTCCTATCAGCCAAATCCAAGCGTCACTTCTCTATACTTATTCTCCTTGACCTCTCCGTGGCCTTCGACACCGTGGACCACCCCCTCCTGCTGCAAACTCTTCTCTCTCTCGGCCTCTCTGGTTCTGTCCATGCCTGGTTCACCTCATACCTTGCTAACCGCTCCTTCTCAGTATCCACGTCTGGTTCTTCCTCCACCCCCTCCCCTCTCCCTGTAGGAGTCCCTCAGGAGTCTGTTCTTGGACCTTTACTCATTTCGCTCTACACTTCCTCACTTGGGGCTCTCATCTCCTCGTTTGGTCTTCAGTATTACATATATGCTGATGATATTCAATTCTACATCTCTTCTCCTGATCTTTCATCCACCCTCCCCTCTCGTGTAACTGACTGCCTCTCAGCCATCTCCTCCTGGATGTCCTCACGCTTTCTTAAAATTAACATCTCCAAAACTGAACTCATTGTCTTTCCCCCACCCAGACTCCCATCCCACCATGACCTTTCTATCGTTGTTAATAACACAATCATCTCCTCTGTCACCCAACTCCGCTGCCTGGGAGTCACCCTCGACTCCTCTCTCTCTTTTGCCCCCCACATTAAATCCCTCGCCCAAGCCTGTCGCTTCCAACTCCGTAACACTGCCCGCATCCATCCCTTCCTCTCTCAGGATGCCACCAAAACTATCATCCATGCTCTCGTCATCTGCCGCCTCGACTACTGCAACCTCCTCCATACTGGCCTCCCACCTCGCCCCCCTCCGCTCTATACTCAATGCGGCTGCGAGACTCATCTTCCTCTCACGCCGCTCCTCCTATGCCTCCCCTCTCTGTCTTGCCTTACACTAGCTCCCCTTCCCCTACAGAATCCTTTTCAAACTCCTTACCACCACTTACAAGGCTCTCTCCCAGTCTACTGCCCCTTATATCTCTAACCTCCTCTCCATTCACACTCCTGCCCGCTCCCTGCGCTCGGCCAATGATCGCCGCCTCTCCTCCACCTCTTCTCACTCTAGAATCCAAGACTTCTCCCGCGCTGCCCCCCCTTACTGGAACGACCTCCCTCGCACCATCCGTCTCTCACCCAACCTGTGCTCCTTCAAACGGGTACTTAAAACTCACCTGTTCCTTAAGGCCTACCAACCATCTACTTAACCTCTCATCTCTTCTGTTTCTCCCCCGGCCCCTTTTTTCTCTCCCCTTTGCTTCACTGGCTCCCTTATGTACCTGGTCTGTTTACCCTCCCTTAGGATGTAAGCTCGTATGAGCAGGGCCCTCTCCCCTCCTGTCTCCTCACCTGTTCTTCCGCTCCGTCTCTACTGTATTTACCTGCCTGAAGTTTCTGAAGTACTGGTACTTTGTGTTTATTGTCCTGTACTGTCTTACCCTGTATAGTCTACTGTTCATACTGTGTACGGCGCTGCGGAAACCTTGTGGCTCCAAACAAATAAACGATAATAATAATTTCTCCTGCTTTATCACCCAGTTCTTCTGATTTTCTCTTTTAGGAGGTGAATGACCCTACCCTGAATGATGACCTCCAGCGGGTGGATGACAAGAGCCTCTCTGGACTGAAAGAGCTTGGGGCGTTCGGTCTGCAGGTCCCAGCTGAGCTGGGCGGAATGGGGCTGAATAACACACAGGTAGTGATAGGCCTAATATTGGGGAAGGGGGTAAAATACAGTGTCCATTGTAAGAGGTTTCCATTACATTCAGTGTATATTATAGGCTGGTCACTAGCCTGTGTCCTGTGTATTTGACATCATGTCATGTCACAGCTGTCTGTCTGGGTGTACGAGGATTATACAGATGGGACACAAAGGTGAATCACTCTTGGGGCATTTTTGTGATCTCTTCATCCATAACATAGTCCACCCGCAAAGCATTTTCCTAGATCCACATATCAGGCAGGAGAGCCATAACGTTACTGTGGTCACTTAACACCAGGGTGGTGGTCTCTGACCCCATGTAATAACGCAGAGGACGTGTAGAGCCATCATACTTCTCATATGTCCACTTACCATACCTGGTTTCACTTAATGTCCTGCATGGAAAAGCCATTTATAATACAGATTGGGTTTTATGGGTTGCTCTAGGTAGATACCATGATGTGGTTGCAATAAGTATAAGCCGAGATGGCCATTAGCATGCCAGCTGGACGCCATCTGCAGTGAAGCACTAGGCCAGTGCGTTCCAGAGAGGTTCCAGTAACGTCGTCCTCATGTAGACCACAGTGGCAAAGTTCTCAATCTCGCCGACAATTAGGCCTGTAATCCGGAGGTACAGCGGTCACCATATACTGATATATGTAGATCTCCATCTCTATGGAAGGAACTAGGGAGAGCTTCTCTGAAAGTGATACAGAAGCATTTCCTCTGATATAGAGAGCAGATTCTGCTTGGAATATATGGTCAGAGGAGTAAGGCAGTGCTCTGTCCAATTTCTTTTTTAAAAAGCTTTTATCCTGCATATCTCCTGTGCATAAACTAATCATCGGTTCTCCCTTTTCTCCCTCCATCTCTCCCCCATTAGTATGCTCGACTGGTGGAGATTGTAGGACTGCATGACCTGGGTGTGGGCATTACTTTAGGAGCTCATCAGTCCATTGGATTTAAAGGAATCCTTCTATATGGTACAGATGAGCAGAAGAAAAAATATTTGCCTCGACTTGCCTCAGGTGAGAGGGGGAATAGTAGACATGTGGTAGAGATGGGATAGAGGGACAAGAGCTGGACTGAGGTGAGAGGGGGAGTAGAAGATGTGTGGTAGAGCCAGGATAGAGGGACAAGAGCTGGACTGAGGTGAGAGGGGAATAGAAGATGTATCGTAGAGCCAGGATAGAGGGACAAGAACTGGACTGAGATGAGAGGGGGAATAGAAGATGTGTAGTAGAGCCAGGATAGAGGGACAAGAGCTGGACTGAGGTGAGAGGGGGAATAGAAGATGTGTGGTAGAGCCAGGATAGAGGGACGAGAGCTGGACTGAGGTGAGAGGTGGAATAGAAGATGTGTAGTAGAGCCAGGATAGAGGGACAAGAGCTGGACTGAGGTGAGAGGGGGAATAGAAGATGTAACGTAGAGCCAGGATAGAGGGACGAGAGCTGGACTGAGGTGAGAGGTGGAATAGAAGATGTGTAGTAGAGCCAGGATAGTGGGACAAGAGCTGGACTGAGGTGAGGGGGGGAATAGAAGATGTGTGGTAGAGCCAGGATAGAGGGACGAGAGCTGGAGTGAGGTGAGAGGGGGAGTAGAACATGTATCAGAGCCAGGATAGTGGGACAAGAGCTGGACTGAGGTGAGAGGGGGAATAGAAGATGTGAAGTAGAGCCAGGATAGTGGGACAAGAGCTGGACTGAGGTGAGGGGGGGAATAGAAGATGTGTGGTAGAGCCAGGATAGAGGGACAAGAGCTGGACTGAGGTGAGAGGGGAATAGAAGATGTATCGTAGAGCCAGGATAGAGGGACAAGAACTGGACTGAGATGAGAGGGGGAATAAAAGACGTGTGGTAGAGCCAGGATAGAGGGACGAGAGCTGGACTGAGGTGAGAGGGGGAATAGAAGATGTGTAGTAGAGCCAGGTTAGACAGACAAGAGCTGGACTGAGGTGAGAGGGGGAATAGAAGACGTGTAGTAGAGACAGGATAGAGGGACAAGAGCTGGACTGAGGTGAAGGGGAAAATATAAGATGTATTATAGAACCAGGATAGAGGGACGAGCTGGACTGAGGTGAGAGGGGGAATAGAAGATGTGTGGTAGAGCCAGGATAGAGGGACAAGAGCTGGCCTGAGGTGAGAGGGGAATAGAAGATGTGTGGTAGAGCCAGGATAGAGGGACGAGAGCTGGACTGAGGTGAGAGGTGGAATAGAAGATGTGTAGTAGAGCCAGGATAGAGGGACAAGAGCTGGACTGAGGTGAGAGGGGGAATAGAAGATGTATCGTAGAGCCAGGATAGAGGGACAAGAGCTGGACTGAGGTGAGAGGGGGAATAGAAGATGTATCGTAGAGCCAGGATAGAGGGACAAGAACTGGACTGAGATGAGAGGGGGAATAAAAGACGTGTGGTAGAGCCAGGATAGAGGGACGAGAGCTGGACTGAGGTGAGAGGGGGAATAGAAGATGTGTAGTAGAGCCAGGTTAGACGGACAAGAGCTGGACTGAGGTGAGAGGGGGAATAGAAGACGTGTAGTAGAGCCAGGATAGAGGGACAAGAGCTGGACTGAGGTGAGGGGGAAAATAGAAGATTTATTATAGAACCAGGATAGAGGGATGAGCTGGACTGAGGTGAGAGGGGGAATAGAAGATGTGTGGTAGAGCCAGGATAGAGGGACAAGAGCTGGACTGAGGTGAGAGGGGAATAGAAGATGTGTGGTAGAGCCAGGATAGAGGGACGAGAGCTGGACTGAGGTGAGAGGTGGAATAGAAGATGTATAGTAGAGCCAGGATAGAGGGACAAGAGCTGGAGTGAGGTGTGAGGGGGAATAGAAGATGTAACATAGAGGCAGGATAGAGGGACGAGAGCTGGACTGAGGTGAGAGGTGGAATAGAAGATGTGTAGTAGAGCCAGGATAGTGGGACAAGAGCAGGACTGAGGTGAGAGGGGAATAGAAGATGTGTGGTAGAGTCAGGATAGAGGGACGAGAGCTGGACTGAGGTGAGAGGGGGGAATAGAAGATGTGTAGTAGAGCCAGGATAGAGGGACAAGAGCTGGACTGAGGTGAGAGGGGAATAGAAGATGTGTGGTAGAGCCAGGATAGAGGGACGAGAGCTGGACTGAGGTGAGAGGTGGAATAGAAGATGTGTAGTAGAGCCAGGATAGAGGGACAAGAGCTGGACTGAGGTGAGAGGGGGAATAGAAGATGTAACGTAGAGCCAGGATAGAGGGACAAGAGCTGGACTGAGGTGAGAGGGGGAATAGAAGATGTAACGTAGAGCCAGGATAGAGGGACGAGAGCTGGACTGAGGTGAGAGGGGGAATAGAAGATGTAACGTAGAGCCAGGATAGAGGGACGAGAGCTGGACTGAGGCGAGAGGGGAATAGAAGATGTGTGGTAGAGCCAGGATAGAGGGACAAGAGCTGGACTGAGGTGAGAGGTGGAATAGAAGATGTGTAGTAGAGCCAGGATAGAGGGACAAGAGCTGGACTGAGGTGAGAGGGGGAATAGAAGATGTGTGGTAGAGCCAGGATAGAGGGACAAGAGCTGGACTGAGGTGAGAGGGGAATAGAAGATGTGTGGTAGAGCCAGGATAGAGGGACGAGAGCTGGACTGAGGTGAGAGGTGGAATAGAAGATGTGTAGTAGAGCCAGGATAGTGGGACAAGAGCTGGACTGAGGCGAGAGGGGAATAGAAGATGTATCAGAGCCAGGATAGTGGGACGAGCTGGACTGAGGTGAGAGGGGTAATAGAAGATGTATCGTAGAGCCAGGATAGAAGGACAAGAACTGGACTGAGATGAGAGGGGAATAGAAGATGTATCGTAGAGCCAGGATAGAAGGACAAGAACTGGACTGAGGTGAGAGGGGTAATAGAAGATGTATCGTAGAGCCAGGATAGAAGGACAAGAACTGGACTGAGGTGAGAGGGGGAATAGAAGATGTATCGTAGAGCCAGGATAGAGGGACGAGAGCTGGACTGAGGTGAGAGGGGGAATAGAAGATGTGTGGTAGAGACGGGATAGTGGGACAAGGTTTGAGCTAAGGTGAGAGGGGGAATAAAAGACGTGTGGTAAAACCAGGGTAGAAGGACTATCCTGGAGTGAGACTTCTATGGAGAGTAAGGTGTTTTATTTTGTTTTTTGTTTATAAACAATCATTGAGGAGTTTGGTAGAGTAACAGCAGATATGGATGTTGTGTTTCTTACCCACTAATCCAGGTGAAACTGTGGCTGCTTTCTGTCTTACTGAGCCATCCAGCGGGTCCGATGCAGCATCCATCAGAACTACAGCAAAGAAAAGTCCCTGTGGACAGTTTTATAGTCTCACCGGTGGGAAGCTCTGGATCAGGTGAGGACTTATTACAGTCTGTTGGTGAAGTACATAAAATATTTACTTTTTCAATAATTGTGACCTGGGGGTAACTGTATTGAGGTCGCTGGAAATTGTTGACTTTCCAGAGGAAATTTACAGCGGCGATGGCTTGTAAAGACAAGTTTACCTTTATAAGCCATCGCCACTTTAAATTTCCCCTGCAAAGTCAACGATTTTGGGCGACTTGCAGAAATCGGAAGTTAATACATTTACCCCCTGTTCTTTTACAGGTGCGACGTGTATCTCTAGTGATCCAGTTTAAATAAATTGAAAGCTAGTTCCACCCCAATATAAAAACACAACGTAATTTGTGGTTGCACAGGATGAACATCACAGTGGGCCTCATTTCATGTATGCTGCATTACCTGTAAAGATTGTGTTCCAAATAAAGTGTACTTACATGCGTGTGTCCAAAATACCTGAAATCCAGCGATATTTTTGTTGCGGGTATGCATATTACACCCCGGTGTTATTAGTGAATGCAAAAGTCTGGAATCCTCTTTCCTGTAGTGTTTCCAATGCATATAACAGGTAATGTGAGCAGACGGCCGTAATCTAACAGATGATATGTATAATATCGACACCATGCTAAAGGGTGAAATACTATCAGCTAGACGGGTCATTATGCAATCAGCCAATCAGAACCAGCTAGATAGTGCTGCCTGTGTCATCATCATGGATCTTAGAAACATGTGACGGCAGATAAGAGCCGCTTGGCCCATCTAGTCTGCCCATTTTATAACCTATGGTAACCTCAAACCATATTTGATCCTTAGTTCTTTGTACGGATATCCTTATGTCTATCCCAAGCATGTTTAGATTGCTCTAATGTATTAGCCCCTACCACCTCTGATGGAGACTATTCCACGTATCCACTACCCTTTCTGTGCAGTAGTGTTACCTCAGATTTCCTCTGAACCTACTTCCCCCCAGTGTCAGTACATGTCCTCGTGTCCTAATACTTCTCTTCCCCCCAGTGTCAGTACATGTCCTCGTGTTCTAATACTTCTCTTCCCCCCAGTGTCAGTACATGTCCTCGTGTTCTAATACTTCTCTTCCCCCAGTGTCAGTACATGTCCTTGTGTTCTAATACTTCTCTTCCCCCCAGTGTCAGTACATGTCCTCGTGTTCTAATACTTCTCTTCCCCCCAGTGTCAGTACATATCCTCGTGTTCTAATACTTCTCTTCCCCCCAGTGTCAGTACATGTCCTCGTGTTCTAATACTTCTCTTCCCCCCAGTGTCAGTACATGTCCTCGTGTCCTAATACTTCTCTTCCCCCCAGTGTCAGTACATGTCCTCATGTCCTAATACTTCTCTTCCCCCCAGTGTCAGTGCATGTCCTCGTGTTCTATTACTTCTCTTCCCCCCCAGTGTCAGTACATGTCCTCGTGTTCTAATACTTCTCTTCCCCCAGTGTCAGTACATGTCCTCGTGTTCTAATACTTCTCTTCCCACCAGTGTCAGTACATGTCCTCGTGTTCTAATACTTCTCTTCCCTCCAGTGTCAGTACATGTCCTCGTGTTCTAATACTTCTCTTCCTCCCAGTGTCAGTACATGTCCTTGTGTTCTAATACTTCTCTTCCCCCCAGTGTCAGTGCATGTCCTCGTGTTCTAATACCTCTCTTCCCCCCAGTGTCAGTACATGTCCTCGTGTTCTAATACTTCTCTTTCCCCCAGTGTCAGTGCATGTCCTCGTGTTCTAATACTTCTCTTCCCCCCCCAGTGTCAGTACATGTCCTCATGTTCTAATACTTCTCTTTCCCCCAGTGTCAGTACATGTCCTCATGTTCTAATACTTCTCTTTCCCCCAGTGTCAGTACATGTCCTCGTGTTCTAATACTTCTCTTCCCCCCAGTGTCAGTGCATGTCCTCGTGTTCTAATACTTCTCTTCCCCCCCAGTGTCAGTACATGTCCTTGTGTTCTAATACTTCTCTTCCCCCCAGTGTCAGTACATGTCCTCGTGTTCTAATACTTCTCTTCCCCCCAGTGTCAGTACATGTCCTCGTGTTCTAATACTTCTCTTCCCCCCAGTGTCAGTGCATGTCCTCGTGTTCTAATACTTCTCTTCCCCCCAGTGTCAGTACATGTCCTCGTGTTCTAATACTTCTCTTCCCTCCAGTGTCAGTACATGTCCTCGTGTTCTAATACTTCTCTTCCCCCCAGTGTCAGTACATGTCCTCGTGTTCTAATACTTCTCTCCCCCCAGTGTCAGTACATGTCCTCGTGTTCTAATACTTCTCTTCCCCCCAGTGTCAGTGCATGTCCTCGTGTTCTATTACTTCTCTTCCCTCCAGTGTCAGTACATGTCCTCGTGTTCTAATACTTCTCTTCCCCCCATTGTCAGTACATGTCCTCGTGTTCTAATACTTCTCTCCCCCCAGTGTCAGTACATGTCCTCGTGTTCTAATACTTCTCTTCCCCCCAGTGTCAGTGCATGTCCTCGTGTTCTATTACTTCTCTTCCCTCCAGTGTCAGTACATGTCCTCGTGTTCTAATACTTCTCTTCCCCCCATTGTCAGTACATGTCCTCGTGTTCTAATACTTCTCTCCCCCCAGTGTCAGTACATGTCCTCGTGTTCTAATACTTCTCTTCCCACCAGTGTCAGTACATATCCTCGTGTTCTAATACTTCTCTTCCCCCCAGTGTCAGTACATGTCCTCGTGTTCTAATACTTCTCTTCCCCCCAGTGTCAGTACATGTCCTCGTGTCCTAATACTTCTCTTCCCCCCAGTGTCAGTACATGTCCTCATGTCCTAATACTTCTCTTCCCCCCAGTGTCAGTGCATGTCCTCGTGTTCTATTACTTCTCTTCCCCCCCAGTGTCAGTACATGTCCTCGTGTTCTAATACTTCTCTTCCCCCAGTGTCAGTACATGTCCTCGTGTTCTAATACTTCTCTTCCCACCAGTGTCAGTACATGTCCTCGTGTTCTAATACTTCTCTTCCCTCCAGTGTCAGTACATGTCCTCGTGTTCTAATACTTCTCTTCCTCCCAGTGTCAGTACATGTCCTTGTGTTCTAATACTTCTCTTCCCCCCAGTGTCAGTGCATGTCCTCGTGTTCTAATACCTCTCTTCCCCCCAGTGTCAGTACATGTCCTCGTGTTCTAATACTTCTCTTTCCCCCAGTGTCAGTGCATGTCCTCGTGTTCTAATACTTCTCTTCCCCCCCCAGTGTCAGTACATGTCCTCATGTTCTAATACTTCTCTTTCCCCCAGTGTCAGTACATGTCCTCATGTTCTAATACTTCTCTTTCCCCCAGTGTCAGTACATGTCCTCGTGTTCTAATACTTCTCTTCCCCCCAGTGTCAGTGCATGTCCTCGTGTTCTAATACTTCTCTTCCCCCCCAGTGTCAGTACATGTCCTTGTGTTCTAATACTTCTCTTCCCCCCAGTGTCAGTACATGTCCTCGTGTTCTAATACTTCTCTTCCCCCCAGTGTCAGTACATGTCCTCGTGTTCTAATACTTCTCTTCCCCCCAGTGTCAGTGCATGTCCTCGTGTTCTAATACTTCTCTTCCCCCCAGTGTCAGTACATGTCCTCGTGTTCTAATACTTCTCTTCCCTCCAGTGTCAGTACATGTCCTCGTGTTCTAATACTTCTCTTCCCCCCAGTGTCAGTACATGTCCTCGTGTTCTAATACTTCTCTCCCCCCAGTGTCAGTACATGTCCTCGTGTTCTAATACTTCTCTTCCCCCCAGTGTCAGTGCATGTCCTCGTGTTCTATTACTTCTCTTCCCTCCAGTGTCAGTACATGTCCTCGTGTTCTAATACTTCTCTTCCCCCCATTGTCAGTACATGTCCTCGTGTTCTAATACTTCTCTCCCCCCAGTGTCAGTACATGTCCTCGTGTTCTAATACTTCTCTTCCCACCAGTGTCAGTACATGTCCTCGTGTTCTAATACTTCTCTTCCCTCCAGTGTCAGTGCATGTCCTCGTGTTCTAATACTTCTCTTCCCCCCCAGTGTCAGTACATGTCCTTGTGTTCTAATACTTCTCTTCCCCCCAGTGTCAGTACATGTCCTCGTGTTCTAATACTTCTCTTCCCTCCAGTGTCAGTACATGTCCTCGTGTTCTAATACTTCTCTTCCCCCCAGTGTCAGTACATGTCCTCGTGTTCTAATACTTCTCTCCCCCCAGTGTCAGTACATGTCCTCGTGTTCTAATACTTCTCTTCCCACCAGTGTCAGTACATGTCCTCGTGTTTTAATACTTCTCTTCCCTCCAGTGTCAGTGCATGTCCTCGTGTTCTAATACTTCTCTTCCCCCCAGTGTCAGTACATGTCCTTGTGTTCTAATACTTCTCTTCCCCCCAGTGTCAGTACATGTCCTCGTGTTCTAATACTTCTCTTCCCCCCAGTGTCAGTACATGTCCTCGTGTTCTAATACTTCTCTTCCCACCAGTGTCAGTGCATGTCCTCGTGTTCTAATACTTCTCTTCCCCCCAGTGTCAGTACATGTCCTCGTGTTCTAATACTTCTCTTCCCCCCAGTGTCAGTACATGTCCTTGTGTTCTAATACTTCTCTTCCCCCAGTGTCAGTACATGTCCTCGTGTTCTAATACTTCTCTTCCCCCCCAGTGTCAGTACATGTCCTCGTGTCCTAATACTTCTCTTCCCCCCAGTGTCAGTACATGTCCTCGTGTTCTAATACTTCTCTTCCCCCCAGTGTCAGTACATGTCCTCGTGTCCTAATACTTCTCTTCCCCCCAGTGTCAGTGCATGTCCTCGTGTTCTAATACTTCTCTTCCCCCCAGTGTCAGTACATGTCCTTGTGTTCTAATACTTCTCTTCCCCCCAGTGTCAGTACATGTCCTCGTGTTCTAATACTTCTCTTCCCCCCAGTGTCAGTACATGTCCTCGTGTTCTAATACTTCTCTTCCCCCCAGTGTCAGTGCATGTCCTCGTGTTCTAATACTTCTCTTCCCCCCAGTGTCAGTACATGTCCTCGTGTTCTAATACTTCTCTTTCCCCCAGTGTCAGTACATGTCCTCGTGTTCTAATACTTCTCTTCCCCCCAGTGTCAGTACATGTCCTCGTGTTCTAATACTTCTCTTCCCCCCAGTGTCAGTACATGTCCTCGTGTTCTAATACTTCTCTTCCCCCCAGTGTCAGTACATGTCCTCGTGTTCTAATACTTCTCTTCCCTCCAGTGTCAGTGCATGTCCTCGTGTTCTAATACTTCTCTTCCCCCCAGTGTCAGTACATGTCCTTGTGTTCTAATACTTCTCTTCCCCCCAGTGTCAGTACATGTCCTCGTGTTCTAATACTTCTCTTCCCCCTAGTGTCAGTACATGTCCTCGTGTTCTAATACTTCTCTTCCCCCCAGTGTCAGTACATGTCCTTGTGTTCTAATACTTCTCTTCCCCCCAGTGTCAGTACATGTCCTCGTGTTCTAATACTTCTCTTCCCTCAGTGTCAGTACATGTCCTCGTGTTCTAATACTTCTCTTCCCTCAGTGTCAGTACATGTCCTTGTGTTCTAATACTTCTCTTCCCCCCAGTGTCAGTACATGTCCTCGTGTTCTAATACTTCTCTTCCCCTCAGTGTCAGTGCATGTCCTCGTGTTCTAATACTTCTCTTCCCCCCAGTGTCAGTACATGTCCTCGTGTTCTAATACTTCTCTTCCCCCCAGTGTCAGTACATGTCCTCGTGTTCTAATACTTCTCTTCCCCCCAGTGTCAGTACATGTCCTCGTGTTCTAATACTTCTCTTCCCCCCAGTGTCAGTACATGTCCTCGTGTTCTAATACTTCTCTCCCCCCAGTGTCAGTACATGTCCTCGTGTTCTAATACTTCTCTTCCCCCCAGTGTCAGTACATGTCCTCGTGTTCTAATACTTCTCTTCCCCCCAGTGTCAGTACATGTCCTCGTGTCCTAATACTTCTCTTCCCCCCCCAGTGTCAGTACATGTCCTCGTGTCCCCTAATACTTCTCTTCCCCCAGTGTCAGTACATGTCCTCGTGTCCTAATACTTCTCTTCCCTCCAGTGTCAGTACATGTCCTCGTGTCCTAATATTTCTCTTCCCCCCAGTGTCAGTACATGTCCTCGTGTCCTAATACTTCTCTTCCCCCCAGTGTCAGTACATGTCCTTGTGTTCTAATACTTCTCTTCCCCCAGTGTCAGTACATGTCCTCGTGTTCTAATACTTCTCTTCCCCCCCCAGTGTCAGTACATGTCCTCGTGTTCTAATACTTCTCTTCCCCCCAGTGTCAGTACATGTCCTCGTGTCCTAATACTTCTCCCCCCCAGTGTCAGTACATGTCCTCGTGTTCTAATACTTCTCTTCCCCCCAGTGTCAGTACATGTCCTTGTGTTCTAATACTTCTCTTCCCCCCAGTGTCAGTACATGTCCTTGTGTTCTAATACTTCTCTTCCCCCCAGTGTCAGTACATGTCCTCGTGTCCTAATACTTCTCTTCCCCCCAGTGTCAGTACATGTCCTTGTGTTCTAATACTTCTCTTCCCCCCAGTGTCAGTACATGTCCTCGTGTTCTAATACTTCTCTTCCCCCCCCCAGTGTCAGTACATGTCCTCGTGTTCTAATACTTCTCTTCCCCCCAGTGTCAGTACATGTCCTTGTGTTCTAATACTTCTCTTCCCCCCAGTGTCAGTACATGTCCTCGTGTCCTAATACTTCTCTTCCCCCCAGTGTCAGTACATGTCCTCGTGTTCTAATACTTCTCTTCCCCCAGTGTCAGTGCATGTCCTCGTGTTCTAATACTTCTCTTCCCCCCAGTGTCAGTACATGTCCTCGTGTTCTAATACTTCTCTTCCCCCCCCAGTGTCAGTACATGTCCTCGTGTCCTAATACTTCTCTTCCCCCCAGTGTCAGTACATGTCCTCGTGTTCTAATACTTCTCTTCCCCCCCCAGTGTCAGTACATGTCCTCATGTCCTAATACTTCTCTTCCCCCCAGTGTCAGTACATGTCCTCGTGTTCTAATACTTCTCTTCCCCCCCCAGTGTCAGTACATGTCCTCGTGTCCTAATACTTCTCTTCCCCCCCCAGTGTCAGTACATGTCCTCGTGTTCGAATACTTCTCTTCCCTCCAGTGTCAGTACATGTCCTTGTGTTCTAATACTTCTCTCTTCCCTCCAGTGTCAGTACATGTCCTCGTGTTCTAATACTTCTCTTCCCCCCAGTGTCAGTACATGTCCTCGTGTCCTAATACTTCTCTTCCCCCCAGTGTCAGTACATGTCCTCATGTTCTAATACTTCTCTTCCCCCCCAGTGTCAGTACATGTCCTCGTGTTCTAATACTTCTCTCCCCCCCCCCCTAGTGTCAGTACATGTCCTCGTGTTCTAATACTTCTCTTCCCCCCAGTGTCAGTACATGTCCTCGTGTCCTAATACTTCTCTTATTTTGTAGAATGTTTCCCTCCTGCACCTTGTTATAACCCTTCATATATATAAAAGTTTCTATCATGTCCCCCTTATCCTTCTCTGCTCAAAACTATACATATTAAGATCTTTTAGTCTTTCCAGGTAAGTGTTGTGCTGTAGACCATGCACCATTTTAGTTGCCCTTCTTTCTAGAGTCTCTAATGTATTTATACCCTTCTGGAGATATGGCCTCCAGAACTGAACACAGTATCTAGATGAGGCCGTACCAATGACCTATACAGTGGTATTATTACTTCTTTCTGCTACTGATTCCTCTCCCTATACAACCAAGCATCTGACTTGTCTTCCTCATTGCTTTGTTACATTACTTACCTGCCTTTATGTCACCTGAAATAGTGACTCCTAGATCCCTTTCCTCCTCAGTAGTCTCCATTATAGTGCCGTTAATATTATATTTAGCCTTTGGACTGTTGAGACCCAAGTGTATGATTTTGCATTTTTTGGGCATTAAACTGTAGTTGCCCCTCTCTTGACCATTCCTCTAGTCTATCTAGATCAGTGTTTCCCAACTCCAGTCCTCGGGGACCCCTAACAGTCCATGTTTTCCATATCTCTTTGCTGGAGCACAGGTGTAATCATTACTAACTGACACATTGTGAAGGATCCACAGGGGGTATAATTATTTTACTTGTGACCTGGAGAATCTGCCCTGATTGGGGTCCCTGAGGACTGGAGTTGGGAAACACTGATCTAGATCATCAACCATTTGTTTTACCCCTCCTGGTGTGTCTACCATGTTGCATATCTTTGTGTCATCTGCATATTTTACCTTCAACACCATCTGCAATGTGTAACTCTGCCAGTGCAGATTCTTGCAACAATGCTGCAGCGCGTTTCGCCCCAAACACCGGCACACAGGTCGCAGCGCGCTGGACAGTTATAGAGTCAGAGAATGCTTCCAGCAGATGAAGATGTATTTTATTACAGCGATACAATGAGTAAAGTAAAATCTTCACACTTACAAACTTTTAGCATACAGACCTCAATCCGTGTTGGCATCTACGCATTTCAGGATTTTGTTTTTCGAAATTCCATCTGGGTTTAATGATAATTGCGATTTAGCTGCTTTTTTTAATGAAATTATTTTATGTATCTTCATTTTGGTGGTTTGTGTAAATGTTTTTCTATTTTTCAGTCTGGTTATTGCAGTAGGGGTGAGGGCTATATAATATATCTATGTACACATACTTGTCTGATCAGGAATTGTGGTTGGCTGATATGAGGGCGGTGCTCATGGGGAGGCCTTAGGACTCGGCTCTGATACCTGCTGAGATAAGTTACTATGAGCTATAATTCTGTACTCTCCTCTCTTTCAGCAATGGGGGTATTGCAGACTTATTTACTGTCTTTGCGAGATCCCAAGTTCCGGACCCGTCTAGTGGGGAGATGAGAGAGAAGATCACAGCGTTTATTGTGGAGAGAGGAGAAGGGGTGACGCAGTGAGTGATTGGGGGGCAGGGAGGGTACATACTGAATCCTCTGCCATCGCTGCCAGAGTCTAATGACTGTAAGCGGGTATATGATATACTGACATTGCAGACAGGGCAGCGTGGTGTGATCCGGATGGTAAAGCCTAATAAACAGCTCTTGTGTACTAAGAGCAAAGACAGTTCAGTGGTGATGGCAGCGATGTAGATAGTAAATAATAATCTAGGGTAGTTTATGGACCCTGAGGGGGAGATCCAATTCAGCCCGATGTGTCTGTGGAACATCCATGGAGATGAATCAATGTTCTGGCTGGAATCGCCGCTCCATAGAGGGTCGAGGGAAAAAGCAGAGATTCCCTACCGTAATGGCTGACAATGTGCACAGCCAGACTTCGCCGGTCATTGAATATTCATCCGAGTATCTGTATTCACTGAACCTATTTATCTCCACGACCCTGCTCTCCTCCTGCTGTAATTACACTGTCTCCTTCCTCTATATGTCTACATTATCTGTCTATGCAATTTCTCTGTCTCTCTCTCTCGCTGTCTCTCTCTCTCGCTGTCTCTCTCTCTCGCTGTCTCTCTCTCTCGCTGTCTCTCTCTCTCGCTGTCTCTCTCTCTCGCTGTCTCTCTCTCTCGCTGTCTCTCTCTGTCTCTCTCTGTCTCTCTCTGTCTCTCGCTGTCTCTCTGTCTGTCCCCTAACAAGTGTTGTGTCCCCTGTCACCTAGTGGCCCACCGGACAAGAAGCTAGGTATCCGGGCCAGTAACACGGCTGCTCTACACTTTGATGACGTCCGTGTCCCTGCGGAGAACGTACTCGGGGGTGAAGGTAACGGATTCAAGGTGGCCATGAACATACTCAACAATGGACGTTTCGGAATGGCTGCCGCCCTGTCTGGCACCATGAAAGGAATGATCCAAAAAGCAGTAAGTGTAGTGCCAACTGCCACCACTAGAGGGGGAGACATGGGAGCAGGGATGTATGTTGTAGTGGGAATGCTTATATGATGTAATAGGGAGGGGCTTTATGTATTGGGCAGGGGGTATATGGAGTATTAGGAAGAGTTAGAGGGAGGGGCTATAAGTAATAGGGAGGGGGTATATGGAGTATTAGGAAGAGTTAGAGGGAGGGGCTATATGGAGTAACATACAGTTATGTAAATGTGATATTGGGATGGGTGTGGTATGATTGGAGTACAGGGTAATATAATGCTTATTGTAGAGATTGCCTTTCTGACAACAGGTGGAACATGCCACCAATCGCACCCAGTTTGGAAATAAACTTCACAACTTTGGAGTCATCCAAGAAAAGCTGGCACGCATGGCAGTCCTACAGTATGTTACCGAGGTACCGTATTCCTATCCGTGTCCCCAGTGACAGTCCTGTGTGTATGTATATACACACATACATACAGGAACTAACCTCTCCCTTTCTCCTCCAGTCTATGGCATACATGATTAGCGCAAACATGGACTCCGGAGCAAAGGACTTCCAGATAGAAGCCGCGATCAGCAAAGTCTTTGGTTCGGTGAGCGTTCTTGTGAAGTCTGTAGGTTCATGTTTTACATAGAGTAGTTGTAGATGATTCATCCAACTTCCAGCAGGTGAGATCAGAAAATCATCACTGAGAGAATTCAACCCTTTAATGTGGTCAAGGTGTATACCTATCCTGACCACCAGGCTTCATTTCCTGCCCGGTCAGTCGCCCCAGACGTGCTGCGGGTTATACTGAACAGCAGTTACTTTGTGGGGATTCAGTGGCTAGAGACTCGGCCTTCTTTTTATTTACAGACCGTGGCGGCCCTCCCCCTGTCCCCTCAGTCAGAACTGGAGCTCGTTTACACCCTATTATGGGATGACACCCCCAGAGCTTCTCCAACTGCGGAAGTGAGGGGCAAGTGAGCGTCTGGCATCTGCTGCATGTGGACAGTGACCTCACTTCTACTCATCCTGTGTGAGGCGTTACAGCTGCCTCAGACTCCTGGTCCCATCCATGATCATGCGTGGAAGATCTTTCTCCTCCATCCAAAAGAAAAATATAGCATCATACGTAATTACATATTTACACTGCTGTCTAGTCCACGGCAGTTGTCCCGTGTGTAGGTGTTTAAACATGTTCTCTCTTCCACAGGAGGCAGCATGGTCGGTGACTGATGAATGTATTCAGATACTGGGAGGAACAGGGTTTATGAAGGTAATATCTATAGTGATTCCATTTGTCTTTCGATAAACCTTTGACTTCATATTCATTCACACACCCTAATTACTGTTGTATGAAGCCCACCCCTATATTCTATTTCTCCGAGCTCTCCCCCCTGTACACTTTCTCTCAACTCTTCCATTCCATGCTTTCCTCACTGAAAATCCTTCTCTATCTTTCGTTATTCCCCCATTATTCTTCTCACAGCTCATCCCCAACTGTGCTCTCCTCAACCCCAATCTCCTGACTTCTCCATTCCATGCTTTCCTCATTCCAAATCCTCCGTCATCTCTCCTCATTCCCCCATTATTCTTCTCACAGCCCATCCCCATCTGTGCTCTCCTCAACCCCAATCTCCTGACTTCTCCATTCCATGCTTTCCTCATTCCAAATCCTCCGTCATCTCTCCTCATTCCCCCATTATTCTTCTCACAGCTCATCCCCAACTGTGCTCTCCTCAACCCCAATCTCCTGACTTCTCCATTCCATGCTTTCCTCATTCCAAATCCTCCGTCATCTCTCCTCATTCCCCCATTATTCTTCTCACAGCCCATCCCCATCTGTGCTCTCCTCAACCCCAATCTCTTGACTTCTCCATTGCATGCTTTCCTCATTCCAAATCCTCTGTCATCTCTCCTCATTCCCCCATTATTCTTCTCACAGCTCATCCCCATCTGTGCTCTCCTCAACCCCAATCTCCTGACTCCTCCATTCCATACTTTCCTCATTCCAAATCCTCCGTCATATCTCCTCATTCCCCCATTATTCTTCTCACAGCTCATCCCCATCTGTGCTCTCCTCAACCCCGATCTCCTGACTTCTCCATTGCATGCTTTCCTCACTCCAAATCCTCCGTCATCTCATCTCTCCTCATTCCCCCATTATTCTTCTCACAGCTCATCCCCATCTGTGCTCTCCTCAACCCCAATCTCCTGACTCCTCCATTCCATGCTTTCCTCATTCCAAATCCTCCGTCATCTCTCCTCATTCCCCCATTATTCTTCTCACAGCTCATCCCCATCTGTGCTCTCCTCAACCCCGATCTCCTGACTCCTCCATTCCATGCTTTCCTCATTCCAAATCCTCCGTCATCTCTCCTCATTCCCCCATTATTCTTCTCACAGCTCATCCCCATCTGTGCTCTCCTCAACCCCAATCTGCTGACTCCTCCATTCCATGCTTTCCTCATTCCAAATCATCCGTTATCTCTCCTCATCGCCCAATTATTCTTCTCTCAGCTCATTCCCATCTGTGCTCTCCTCAACCCCAATCTCATGACTCTTTCTTTTATGTCTCCTAATAAAATTGTTTTAGGACAATTTAATCCAAAAACTTACCACCTTCATGGATAAATTATGAAGATAAAATACATTGTTGTGTGTAATGGAGCATTTTCCCCTCTGAATCGTTAGGCTTCTGTTCATTGCCCACCCCTCCTCATTCTAGATTCTGCACCATAGAAAAGCTGATGTATTGTTACTGTCACATGGTGACTGGATAATGTCGATTATCTCTTTCTATAAACACGTTTCTTATTCAACTTGCCCTCATTATATCTGTACGTGTTCACGGCAATAACTGACCGGTCATCATCTTGTCTCATTATGTGGCCAGGATGGGGGTGTTGAACGAGTTCTCAGAGATCTGCGAATTTTCAGAATTTTTGAAGGAACAAATGACATCCTAAGGCTCTTCGTATCACTACATGGACTGCAGGTACCACCGACATCCACTTTACACCACTTGCTTCATGGTTTCAGTAGCACAATTATATGGTGAAAAAATAAGACTATGGCATGTCAGTGGTAAGTCTGGGTACACACTACAAAAATTTTCTTCCTATGCAATATCTGTTACAATGTTACCAACAATTGAAAGTCCCATTGAACATGCTGATTCATACATACACACTTACACGATTTACCTTCAGTTCTGTGCTCTTCATCTGTCATGTCCATCTGCTCTATGGAGATCTATGGACACTAGTACATATAGCAGATTTGAAACCACATTGTTCCACCGTTGAACGAGATTTTTAGTCCGTTTATAAAATCAAATGAAACGATGCAATGAGCTTTGGAACAATAATTGTTCATCGTTGGAGCGTATACACTACTGCTAGATCGGGCCGAACGGTCGATTATCGTGTGACTGACTCGATACCTGTGTGAAAAATCTGTATTGTGTACCCGGCCTTAGTCTGCTGTACAAACTCATTCACTGAACAATAAACATTGTGATTGTAAGACACCCACTCACTGCGAGTAACACCTCACACTTTTCTCCTTTATGTAGAACGCCGGGAAGGAGCTGAAAGCTTTGCAGAAAGCAATGAGTCGTCCATTGAGCAATACACCATTACTTGTAATGGAGGGAATGAGAAGAGCGCGGAGGTGAGAGGGGGGAGACTGGGGATGAGGAGACCGCGGAGATGAAAGGGAGAGACTGGATCAGAATAGCACAGAGATGAGATTGGGAGACGGGATGAGGAGAGTGTAGAGGTGAGAGGGGGAGACGGGATGAGGAGATTGTAGAGGTGAGAGGGGGAGACGGGATGAGGAGAGCACGGAGATGAGAGGGGGAGACGGGATGAGGAGAGCACAGAGGTGAGAGGGGGAGACGGGATGAGGAGAGCACAGAGGTGAGAGGGGGAGACGGGATGAGGAGAGCACAGAGATGAGAGGGGGAGACGGGATGAGGAGAGCACAGAGATGAGAGGGGGAGACAGGATGAGGAGAACACAGAGGTGAGAGGGGGAGATGGGATGAGGAGTGTGTAGAGGTGAGAGGGGGAGATGGGATGAGGAGAGTGTAGAGGGGAGACGGGATGAGGACAGTGTAGAGGTGAGAGGGGGAGACGTGATGAGGAGAGCACGGAGGTGAGAGGGGTAGACGGGATGAGGAGAGCACAGAGGGGAGACGGGATGAGGAGAGCACAGAGGGGAGATGGGGTGAGGAGAGCACGGATGGGAGATGGGGTGAGGAGAGCACGGAGGGGAGATGGGGTGAGGAGAGCACGGAGGGGAGAGCTGGAACTAGGATGAGGAGAATGCGGATGTGAGAGCGGAAGACAGAATGAGGAGAGGGTGGAGGTAGGAGCAAGAGACAGGATGAGGAGAGGGTGGAGGTGAGAGCGGGAGACAGGATGAGGAGAGGGTGAAGGTGAGAGCAGGAGACAGGATGAGGAGAGTGTAGAGGTGAGAGCGGGAGACAGGATGAAGAGAGGGTGGAGGCGAGAGCAGGAGACGGAAGGTGGAGGTGATAGCTGGAACGGGGATGAGAAGAATGCGGATGTCAGAGCAGAAGACAGAATGAGGAGAGGGTGGAGGTGAGAGGTGGAGACAGGATGAGGTGAGTGCAAGAGACAGGATGAGGAGAAGGTGGAGGTGAGAGCAGGAGACAGGATGAGGAGAACACAAAGGTGAGAGCAAGAGACAGGATGAGGTGAGAGCCGGAGACAGGATGAGGAGAGCACAAAGGTGAGAGCAGGAGATGGGATGAGGAGAGTGTAGAGGTGAGTGCGGGAGACAGAATGAGGAGAGCATGAAGGTGAGAGCAGGAGATGGGATGAGGAGAAGGTGGAGGTGAGAGCAGGAGATGGGATGAGGAGAATGCGGATGTCAGAGCAGAAGACAGAATGAGGAGAGGGTGGAGGTGGGAGCAGGAGACAGGATGAGGAGAGGGTGGAGGTGAGAGCAGGAGACAGGATAAGGAGACTATAGAGGTGAGAGGTGGAGACAGGATGAGGAGAAGGTGGAGGTGAGAGCAGGAGACAGGATGAGGAGAAGGATGAGGTGAGAGCCGGAGACAGGATGAGGAGAGCACGAAGGTGAGAGCGGGAGATGGGATAAGGACAGTGTTAGAGGTGAGTGCGGGAGACAGGATGAGGAGAGCACGAAGGTGAGAGCAGGAGATGGGATGAGGATAACACAGATAAGAGAGGAGAGTGTACAGGTGAGAGCGAGAGACAGAATGAGGAGAGCATGAAGGTGAGAGCGGGAGATGGGATGAGGACAGTGTAGAGGTGAGAGCGAGAGAGAGAATGAAGGTGAGAGCAGGAGATGGGATGAGGAGACACGAAGGTGAAAGCGGGAGACAGGATGAGGAGAGCAAGGAGGTGGGAGTGGGAGATAGGATGAGGAGAGCAAGGAGGTGAGAGTGGGAGATGGGATGAGGAGAGCACGAAGGTGAAAGCGGGAGACAGGATGAGGAGAGCATGAAGGTGAGAGCGGGAGATGGGATGAGGAGAGCAAGGAGGTGAGAGTGGGAGAGGTAGAGCAGGTTAGGTGAGGTAGGCAATCAAATTACACCATAAAATGGGTTATATACTTCATGATTTAACATTTTATTATTTACATTATTGCTATTGAATTTTATGGAGTATGAATCTTTGAATCTACTTTGTATGTTTAATAAGATAATATTCTTTCTCTCACCCCACAGAAGGGCTGGTCTTGGTACAGGACTCACTCTAAAGGGACATGTCCATCCTGAGGTTGAGAAGAGTGCAGAACTGGTGAGAGAGGTGGCCAGGAGTAGAGGGGATATCACGAACAATATGGCAGCAAGGGCTGTAAACTATATTGTAAAATGTATACATGAGTATGGCCGCCTGCACTGGTGAATGTACAGTGTATGCAGTATGGCGACCCTGGAGTGTGCGAGCCGTGGCCCTTGGGGGGGAGCTAGCTTGCAGCCGCCCTGGTGGGGGGGGGGGGGGGGGGGGAGTGCAAGCGGTGGCCCTTGAAGAGGAGCGAGCTTGCGGCGGCCCAGGAGGGGGGGAGCGTGCGAGCGGTGGCCCTTGGGAGAGAGCGAGCTCGCAGTGGCCCTGGGGGGTGGGGGGGGGAGAGAGCGAGTGCACGGAAGACATTGGTGGAGAGTTTGGCTCATGTCATCCATCTTTCTTCTCTTTTAGGCTGTCCATGCTCTGGAAGAGTTTGGCTGTGCAGTAGAGGAGCTGCTTTTGAAATACGGCAACAGGATTGTGGGTACGATCTGCTATCCTCTGGTATTTGGTAGAAGTGGCCCCGGATTGTATCGTACAAGAGTTATAGTCTAGTATGTGCCAGTTGCTTGTTGTCTGTCCACTGCATGACGTGTAATACGTTTAATATGTTTCTTTACAGATGAACAGTTTGTTCTGCAGAGAATCGCTGACTGCGCCATCGACCTGTATGCGATGATTGTGGTGTTATCCAGGTAATGTTACATTTATTCAAACGGATGCACAGGAAAAAGGTGCTACAGTCAGATTGTCAGACTGTATTTAAATAATTTAGAAAAGGAAAGTACAGGTCTGGTTACAGCACATACATAGAATAGCAGTGGGGGAGTCAGGATAGTTTATAAAGAAGATGAGATGACTCCAGAGGTGGGGATCACGGAAGAACAGAGGACACAATGGTGGTGTGAAACCTCGGAGGACCGCAAGGGCAATAGGGAAAGATGGACACTAAGGGCCCGAGTCATTAAGGAAAGTAAAGCAAAAAACAAGGGGTAGCTTTGTATCTGGGCAAAACCATGTTCATTGGAGGGGGAGGTCAATGTAAAATGTGGGGACAGATTTATAGTTGGGGTAATGTCTTAGATCAACGTTAAATTTAAGTGTAAAAGCAAAGCTATGGAGTATTTGTGTGGTACATGAAAAAGCAGCCAGTGTTTTCCTTATGTGCAAAATAATAAACAAATTTGCACCCCTTGTATTGTAACAATTTTTGCAGGAGAAAACGTACTACTTTTTTTGCTTTTTGCTTTTTTTGTTGCAGATGGCAACCAATCAGATTCTAGCTGTCATTTTGTAGAATGCACTATATAAATTCTAACTAGAATCTGATTGGTTGCTATAGGCAACCCGCAGTTTAGTAAATATACCCCCAGGTGTCTTTATGATTTAGTTATGTTCATGAAATAAATATAGATGTCCAGCATTGGTTTATGGATTTCACTTTCATCCTAATTATCTAAGAAGCTGACAGGAAAATGTAGTGTTCTATAGTAAGTTACATAAGGGAAGCAAAGAAATGGGGTTAGAGTTATCCAATGAAGTTGTATGATCTCCTCCTATGAGTCCGAGGACCAGTGCTTAGGAAGTGCTGATTCCTCTCTCCTGGTGGTCTTACAAGTTCTAGGCTTCTGGTCCCTGTTCTTCTGCCATCACATTAGCTATACCCCAAGATCTGGCTCCAAACATCCTGGCTCAGAGGTGGCGGCTGGAAACTAGCGCTAGAACGCAGAGATAACACCTTGGAGATCAAGAAATAAGAGCCCCAGCCCAGTGCCAGGAGGGGGTCAGTAAAGTGACCAGGCTGACCCTCATCAATGGTTAAGGGGACTGGTTTACCCGCTTCCAGCCCTGGCTGTAGAAGCTGTATAAGAGTAAGGCTGGTAGCCTGTGTAAACTGTCCACAATTACTACCTTCTAGTGCTGTGCGCACCTACAACAACAGCTCTTATGAGGCAATAACCATTATTACTACAGATCCTTGTTTGTGTGAGACACTTGTTCCTGCAGCCAACAGATTAAACCCGTGCGCAGCATCCTAAGTCACCGATCCAGACAATATATATATCTCTGTTACAAAAATCAGTCCTTAAGTTCCGTTTACCTGTATTGTGTTTCTAAGGTTTCAGAATTTAGCCCAATAACGGGTGTCCATACAATGTGCGCTAGGAAAATCATTCTGTTCTCATCAGTCCACACTGTCATTGTCTGTATTGGTGATATGTACGTTAGCACACGTGTTGCACGGACAGGTAGGAGCGGTATAGAAATTATACTGTATGATGTGGCTACCAGTATCTAACATCATTCAGGAATAGACATTATCCTCCTTTTATACAGATATATTCCTTATTAGAGAGTAGCACAATATAGGGTATGTCTGGATGATACCCAACTCGTTAACTCTGTGGATACGGGGTGATACAGAAGAGAGCAGAGCCAGTTACTTGGAGGTCCTTCTGGTTTTATACGATCTAGAGAAGGATAAGTTTCCTACACAGACCAGCTCACTCGCTGCCTCCTATTCCTCGCAGGTCATCCCGCTCTCTCTCCCACGGTCTCCCCACTGCTGTTCATGAAAAGATTCTCTGTGACATTTGGTGCTCGGAGGTAAGTTTCATCACATCGTATGTTGTCCTGTACAGGTTTAATGTAGTCTGCAGCTTTCTCTTTCTGTTTTCCAGGCCGCGGTCCGCGTGCGTGACAGACTGCAGAGCATGCACAGCAGCGGTGGGGGAGCCGCCCTGTTCAGGAACTTGCGCTCCGTCTCATCGGCACTGATTGAGAATGGCGGCGTGGTGGCTGCACATCCGTTAGGGTTCTGAGTGGTGGTTAGGCGCTGGAAGAGGCTTATATTTCAGTTCCAAAATTGTAAATTGTGTCTGAGCTCACAACTGCCTTAAATGTTTCACCACCTGTGCCATAAATAAATTGTGTACAAAATCTGTGGTCCTGGGTATTAATGTTTGTGACATTAGGGCCTTTTTTCCAGCGCAATCTATGATTATAAATATCCGATGGTCAGGATCTGAGGCATTTTCTGGATGAACGTTTGGCCGCTTAGCTCATCTTGATGATAGAAGACAGTCGGATGCATGCTTTGTTCCTAACACCGGCTGGTAAGAGTTTAATCAGCAAACAAGGAGAGTCCGGAAATGTAGCAGAGGTCAGGGGGCCACAGGCAGAGAATCAAAGTCCAGAACGAAGCCAAGGGTCAAACACGGGAGTCCAATAATCAAGATACAGAGCACAGGAGCTCGTCAGGTTCCAGAAGCTGCAAACTATAACCGGCAGGGAGACTAAGCCCTCCCTACTTTTTATATACAGATCCCTCACATATGTGCAAATCAGCCAAGACGACTGTTAATGAATGGCCCCGATTGCACACGCGCTGTCAGATTTATCCGGCCGCGGCAGTGAAAGAAAGAAGCGTCCCGGCTGTTGCCCTGGTGACAGCCTGGACAAGTGGTCCGAAGTGACGACCGAGATGCCAAAGACTGACAGGAGCGAGCTGCGGCTCGTGACAGTTCTAGGGGGTGGCACTTTGCCCCCCCCCCCCCCCCCCCTTTTAAAAATTAAAATGTTATTACACAGTGCACTGTGTCTGGAAAGTGTTTTGTCTCATTAAACACGGGACCATAGCCCTTCTCTGCCATCTACATTAGACTGTTGAAGGACTGGGAAGAATATGTTCCTCACTTACAGGTGAAGGTATCATTGGTGAAAGATCTTAGGAGATCTTCAGTTTTATGTCAGACATGTTTGGTGGGTGACGTCCATGTGAAAGTGAATAAAGTGGTATAAACTCAGAAAATAAATTACACCTTCACTTCTTAAGAATACAATCCTGGAGGCTATTCGTCTCGTACACTCAGACTCTACACAACGTAACAATGGGACCACTAGACCGTTCCGGTATAATAGACAGAGGTCTCTAAGGTTCCTGCCTATTATACCAAGCATATAAAAAAAAAAATTGAAAACGTGTTTTTTTTAAATAACCTCTGAGTGAATAAATGACTCCCCCCAAACCCTTGTTCATCACGTTATTTTAATTTCTTTCTTGATGTTTTGTAGTCCAAATGGGAAAAAAGTTTTGCTGACCCGGGACTCGGTACTCTACACAGTTATTCAGAGTAACCTGCAGCTCTCGCCACAACCTCATATTTTCAGATGACACCTTATGTACAGCTCCTGCCGTTCACTTTATGTATTCTATTGGCGGCTCACTGTCCATTCTGGCTACAAAATTATGTGTTGGGAATGAACACGTAAGGTAACACAAGTTTGTAGAACAACAGAAATTGATGAAAATATGACCAGAGAACCTGGCATCCATGGATTCTGGAAAGCAGGGGTTACATTTCAGATAATGGGATTTGAGATTTCTAGACACTGGGTTATTACTAAATTGTCTTGACATTACCTCGTGAGGTGAAGTATCAGATTTTTTGGTGACAACCAGAGATTACGGCAGCATTACGTGTCGTGATTAACACTGCATTCAAATCATGCCAGACTACGAACCTGTTGTACAGCCTTAGTAAGAGCCCGACGGCTCAGATATTACCCTGGTGGAGTAAATGGGGGACATGTTCTTTAACTGTTACCCCCAAAACCCTTTTCCAGCCTTTCTTATCTTGTATATAAAGCTCCAGGCAAGGTGTTCACGATAAAAGTGTTATGTGATGGAGCTTTCTCACTCACACTTGATGCCTAAACCAGGTTTATCACCATGTGAGGAAAACTTTATCTACATGGTGATGATCCCAGCCAGAGAGTAATGAATATCTCACATTATTACACAATACACTCAATTCACCTTCTCCATTTGTCCTCACACCACATCTCCAAATTCCTCTTTCTCTTCCTATAAAGTCCATACCGTTTGTCTATTCTCTCCCCTTCACCTGCGTGTTGCTGTCAATCCTCAGGTTCAGTCTCCCACTTCGTTGACACCTTTGGTGTCTGGTTCACATATCTCCTTTGCCCTGTTTTCTCTCCTGGTATACAACTTCAACATTTGCACCATCATGAACCTACTTTAGTCCCACTGGATTTCATCTCCCACCCACTGTGAAGGACATTCCCTGGCATCCTCTCCTGCTACTGTATAGTTTATTCACCTTCAAATAGTCTCTCTCCCTCCTCCTTTTTTTTTTTTTTCCAGAAGACAGGGTTTTCAGAACATACCATTAGTTTGCTTACGCTTCCTGTCACAGCAAAAAAAAATAAATGAAAAAAAATCTAACACTAGTGGGCAGGATATTTCCTAACGCCAAACCCCCTAACACACCAGCTTCTGAATAGTCTTTGCCCTCATCTCATTGTCTCACCCCACCCCACCCCCTGCACCCTCGACCCTATTCTCTCCCAACTTTTCCACTAACTGCCCAAGAGTGCAGGTCTTTGTTAAAAACATGCTCATCTGAATCCAGCTTCTCATTCCTGTTACTGCCCTATTCCTCTCCTCCAAGCTACTTGTGTAGAACCACTTATCTTACATTCTCTCCGCTCGCTTCCTTTTCTGCTCTCTGAATTTGGGCTTCTGTTCCCACCATTCTGCTGACACTTCACTCACAAAAGTGATCAATGATCTACTTACAGCAAATGCTAAGGGACTCTTCTCTACACCTGTCCAACAGGCCTTTAAGTCTCTCTATCTCTGGCCACATCTTCCAGTCCATTCTCGGGCCCTCTACACCTCTTGCTGTACTCACACATACGCCAGTCCCACCACTATGCTGATAACATCCAAATCTATCTCTTCTCCCTTGACCAATCCCCTTCTAACCAATAGTCTTCTAATACCAAATAATGTTCAACATGCCCAAAATAGCTTATCTACCCATCTCACCTCTATTCCTCTCACCATGAACAACACAGTCTCACAAACCTGCCGCCTTTGTCTCAACCTTGCATCCATTTTCACATTTTGACTATTGGAACTGCCTCCCATCTGTACAAGTTTGGATCTGTCCTAAATGCCACAGCAAGACTGATCTTTCACACAGCTCAACATCTGTTGCTGCCGCCGCCGCCGCCGATGAGGAAGGTAAGTCAGATGCTTGGTTGTAAAGGGAGAGGAATCAGTAGCAGAAAGAAGTAATAATACCACTGTATAGGTCATTGGTACGGCCTCATCTAGAATACTGTGTTCAGTTCTAGAGGCCGTATCTCCAGAAGGATATACAGTCAAGTCCATAAATATTGGGACATAGACACAATTCTCATATTTTGGGCTCTATACACCACCACAATGGATTTGAAATTAAACTAACAAGATGTGCTTTAACTGCAGACTTTTAGCTTTAATTTGAGGGTATTTACATCCAAATCAGGTGAACGGTGTAGGAATTACAACAGTTTCTATATGTGCTTCACACTTTTTAAGGGACCAAAAGTAATGGGACAATGAACTCAAAATCTATTTCATGGACATGTGTGGGTTATTCCCTCATTATTTCATCAATTAAGCAGGTAAAAGGTCTGGAGTTGATTCTAGGTGTGACATTTGCATTTGGAATCTGTTGCTGTCGACTCTCAATATGAGATCCAAAGAGCTGTCACTATCAGTGAAGCAAGCCATCATTAGGCTAAAAAAATCAAAACAAGCCCCTCAGAGAGATAGCAAAAACATTAGGTGTGGCCAAATAAACTGTTTGGAACATTCTTAAAAAGAAAGAACGCACCGGAGAACTCAGCAACACCAAAAGACCCGGAAGACCACAGAAAACAACTATAGTGGATGACAGAAGAATTTTTTCCTTGGTGAAGAAAAACCCCTTAACAACAGTTGGCCAAATCAAGAACACTCTTCAAGAGGTAGGTGTATATGTGTCAAAGCCAACAATCAAGAGAAGACTTCACAAGAGTGAATATAGAGGGTTCACCACAAGATGTAAACCATTTGTGAGCCACAAAAACAGGAAGATAAGATTAGAGTTTGGCAAACATCATCTAAAAAAGCCATTACAGTTCTGGAACAACATCCTATGGACAGATGAGAAAAAGATCAACTTGTACCAGAGTGATGGGAAGAGAAGAGTATGGAGAAGGAAAGGAATTGCTCATGATCCAAAACATACCACCTCATCAGTGAAGCATGGTGGTGGTAGTGTCATGGCGTGGGCATGTATGGCTGCCAATGGTACTGGTTCCCTTGTATTTATTGATGATGTGACTGCTGACAAAAGCAGCAGGATGAATTCTGAATTTTTTCGGGCAATATTATCTGCTCAAATTCAGTCAAATGCTTCAGAACCCATTGGACGGCGCTTCACAGTGCAGATGGACAATGACCCGAAGCATACTGCAAGAGCAACCAGAGTTTTTTAAGGCTAACAAGTGGAATGTTATGCAATGGCCAAGTCAATCACCTGACCTGAATCCGAGTGAGCTGCATTTCACTTGATGAAGACAAAACTGAAGAGAAAATGCCCCAAGAACAAGCAGGAACTGAAGACATTTGCAGTAGAGGCCTGGCAGAGCATCACCAGGGATGAAACCCAGCATCTGGTGATGTCTATTTATTCCAGACTTCAGGCTGTAATTAACTGCAAAGGATTTGCAACAAAGTATTAAAAAGTGAAAGTTTGATGTAGGATTGTTTAGTTTGTCCCATTACTTTTGGTCCCTTAAAAAGTGGGAGGTACATATAGAAACCGTTGTAATTCCTACACTGTTCACCTGATTTGGATGTAAATTCCCTCAAATTAAAGCTGAAAGTCTGCAGTTAAAGCACATCTTGTTGTTTCATTACAAATCCATTGTGGTGGTGCATAGAGCCAAAATATGAGAATTGTGTCGATGTCCCAATATTTATGGACTTGACTGTAAATACATTAGAGACTGTACAAAGGGCAACTTAAATGGTGCATGGCCTACAGCACAAAACTTACCCGGAAAACTAAAAGATCTTTGTGACAGGATGGACTGCCTATGCCACCCTGTCTGTTGTTGCTGGGAACCGGCTGAGCTTACTTTGCTACCATTCCTTTTCATTATCCCAAATGCACCCTCTCACCACAGTAGGAGGGGCTTACACCTGCTGCCACCATTGGACTCCTTGCTGGCACCCAGTACCGGGTTTCTTCTGGGTAACCGACGCTGCGAGTGTACCTCGTTACTGGCGTACCTGGGCTGGTACTCCTGACCTCTTACTATGGATCAGGGTTGCTGTGGATGGATCCCCCCCTGGCCTATCACACTGACCAGAGCTGCTGGGTAGCGGGCAGAGTGGTGGTGCTGGGTCCAAACCTCAGTAACAGCCGGGAACGGATTAGATTTTGGGTCTAATCTGTAGGTCACAGGATAGAGAAGTTTCCAAGCAGGTCTTTGAAGCAAGTGATGTTTATTTGCTCACCCTTGTTGATGGTACCAGGGAGCAGGTCAGATGAAACAATAAAACAATTTTCAATACAAATGTCAGTGGGTTTCTTTATACAGATTTGGACACAGTCTCAAAGGGTAAGTCAGCCCCCTGAGGGCTGAGCTATTTTTAGAATCACAATGCAATTTCTTTACCCAAACATGGATTTACATTCAATGCAAACCTAACAATATTTACACTTATCTGTGATATCCTAAAACTTGCTGTGATTTCCTGCATCTTGTGCTGTGAACAATGTTCAGACAGGTTCTAACACTCTGGACAAAAGGTCACACAGTAATGACCCCCTGCCGGGCCTTTTGTCAGAGCAGGCATTTGACACTTCAGCTCAAAAGACTTCGTTAGCATTTCCTGCTATCAGACTCCCTCCCCACATATGCCTAATTGGAGAGTTCCTCTAGCAACATTAAAACACAAAACTATTTCCCAAAATACCCACAATAAAAAAAATAAGTACATTTGTAATTCTATAATAAGCACCCTGCACTATTTCATTTAAATAAATTTATACCATAAGTTACTTATAAGTGATCCAGTCAGTCTTAATATGTATTGTTTGGAGCAGAGAAGGGAAAGGGAGGACATGATAGAAACTTTCACATATATCAAGGGTTAGAACAAGGTGCAGGAGGGAAACATTCTACAAAGGAAGAGAAGTATTAGAACACGAGGACATGTACTGACACTGGGGGGGAAGAGAAGTATTAGGACATGAGGACATGCACTGACACTGGGGGGAAGAGAAGTATTAGAACATGAGGACATGTACTGACACTGGGGGGAAGAGAAGTATTAGGACATGAGGACATGCACTGACACTGGGGGGAAGAGAAGTATTAGGACATGAGGACATGCACTGACACTGGGGGGGAAGAGAAGTATTAGGACATGAGGACATGTACTGACACTGGGGGGGAAGTAGGTTCAGAGGAAATGTGAGGAAACACTACTGCACAGAAGGGGTAGAGGATAAGTGGATACAGTAGAGCAATCTAAACCTGTTTGGAATACACATAAGGATGTATTTATAAAGAATAAATGATCAAATAGGGTTTAAGGTACCATAGGTTAATAAAACAGGGCAGATTAGATGGGCCAAGCGGCTCTTGTCTGCCATCAAATTCTATGTAAGGAAAAGTTTCTATTCAGGCCAAATCAGGTCCTTTATATTATTTAGGGAGGGGACATTAAATTGGTGTTTAAATTTGTAAAATTACTCACAGCATTAGTCACGTAAGCTCAAACTTCTTGGACATTGCTTCTCGGTCACAGACTTGAAAATTATAGGAAAGAAATTGACTTAAATAACTATATCCATTTCCAAAGTGGACATCATAGGCCGTGGGTTTCAAATATACCCAAACACAACTTTAGGTTTAGAAGAAACTATTCAATACAGTTGGCCAATCAACACTGAGCAAAGGATACAGTAGAGAAGTGTATTGTGTACCCCGCAAACTTAACCTTTAAGGAAGTAAATACTAGGAGAGCGCATTTTTTGAGAAGTGCCAGAGCAAGAAAACATGTGGTTTTCTACAATCATCATCAATTTATATAGCGCCAACATATTCCGTAGCGCTTTACAATTGGGGACAAACATAGTAAACTAATAAACAAACTGGGTAAAACAGACAGAGGTGAGAAGGCCCCGCTCACAAGCTTCTACAATGACTTTTGCGCCTTTTGTGTCAACATATAACGCTAAATCTTTTCATGTTAAGACAATCTTAGATACTAGGCTTCCTTCAAATCCTAATGGGTGCTTTAGATGCGACACATGATATCATTACAAATAAAAAAAGTGAGACTTTTCAGATATTGAATTTTATCAACTGCAAGACATCTTGTGTGGCTTATATGCTCCAGTGTCCGTGCGATATACAGTATATCAGCAGAACGACTAGTCTATGAAAGATACAGTTTATGAAACCTAAAAAAAAAAATGTTTAAATAAATAAGGAGGCACTCATGTCCTGGCCAGACATTGTGATCTGGAACAGAAGAAGCCCCAGGGGATTGAAGGCTACAGATATAGAAAGCGATTCTGAAAACCAATAAAAAAGTTCGTTTTTTTTTATTAAAGAAATCTGACACAAAGTTTTAACAACCAGTTAAGAAAAGACAGGTACGGATATCGAAAAGCTCCGTCAGATTTCTTAAGGTGTCAACTGCTGCTTGAGCCTCGATAACTTCATGGTTCCAGTGTCCCTCAATTAGCTGTATGAGAATTGGGGGTGTTGATTTGGACCACAGTATGACAAAGATGTGGCACCTTTACAAGTCAGACTACATTGAATTTCCCAGAGTCACGTGTCACAGCTTTATATATTCTCCAGTCAATAAGACTCTGGGGCACAAATGATTTGTATCTCTCAGCAGGGATTATTAAACTGTGGACGTCCGGCAAAAGTGACTCCAGTTGCTACTGGCAGGCTCTATTGATTTGGAATGTGATGAAGGGGACAATGGGGCCTACAGGGATGGACCCTAATACTCCGATTTGGACAAATAATACCCTCCCCGAGATTTTCAAACTAAGACCGCACCCCAGGTGGCATGTTGCGGGAATCGCTTCTCTCGGACAATTATATTCTAATGAAACCATTAAATCATTTGCGCAGCTGCAATTGGATTTCCACTTGCCAAACTACCTCTTCTATACGTACGTACTGCTTCGTCAAGCTTGTTGACATAATTCGGGAGTATTTATGCTGCCTTCCATCCAGACCATAACCGTTTGCTCCTCCGACAGGTGGGCTCATTTATGACAATTTCTATACTTTGCGCTAATGTACTTTTTGCTTTGACCAAGGTTGCTCTTGCTAAAGGGTGGATGGTTCGGGATGGGCCCAATTTTGGTGCCTGGGTGGCCCTGGTTAATGAAGCTGTTGAGTATGAACAGTTTATTTATCAGTCCTGTAATACTATACCAGATTATTTTAAACTTTGATCATAGTGGGCAAAGCCAAGCTATTTGGTGCGGTCCGTGGCTGCCCACTTTGCCCCTGTATTATCATCATCATTTATTTGTTAGGAGCCACAAGGTTTCCGCAGCGCCGTACACAGTACAAACAGTAGACTATTGTTCTGTACTGTTTCACCCTGTATAAACACAAAGTACTAATACTTCAGAAACTCCGGGCAGACATATGCAGTAAAAATGCAGCAGAAGAACAGGTATGGAGACAGGAGGGGAGAGGGGCCCTGCTCATACGAGCTTACATCCTAAGGGAGGGTAAACAAAATCAGGCACAAAAGGAGCCAGTGAAGAAAGGGGGGTGGGAAAAGAGGGGCCAGGGGAGAGAGGGGAGAACGAGCAGAGTAGATGAGGGGTTAAGTGGATCGTTGGTAGGCTTTGGAGGAACAGGTGAGTTTTAAGTGCCCGTTAAAAGGAGCACAGATTGGGAGAGAGATGGATGGAGCAAGAGAGGTCATTCCAGTGTAGGGGGGCAGCTCGGGAGAAGTCTTGGATTCTGGAGTGGGAAGAGGTGATCAGAGTGGAGGAGAGGCGCCAGTCATTGGCCGAGCGCAGTGAGCGGGCAGGAGTGTGAATGGTGCGGAGGATAGAAATATAGTGGGCAGTAGACTGGAAGAGTGCTTTGTAAGTGGTGATAAGGAGTTTGAAAAGGATCCTGTAGGGGAAGGGAGCCAGTGTAAGGCAAGGCAGAGAGGGGAGGCAGAGGAAGAGCGGCGTGAGAAAAAGGAGTCTAGCAGCCGCATTAAGTATAGAGCGGAGGGGGGTGAGATGGGAGAGGGGGAGGCCAGTGATAAGAAGGTTGCAGTAGTCAAGGCGGGTGATGAGTGCATGGATGATTGTTTTGGTGGCATCTTGTGAGAGGAAGGGCCAGATGCAGACGATGTTGCACAGTTGGAAGCAACAGGCTTGGGCAAGGGATTGGACATGGGGGGCAAAAGAGAGAGAGAGAGAGAAGTCAAGGATGACACTCAGGCATCGGAGTTGGATGACAGAGAAGATGGTTTTGTTATTAACAACGATAGAGAGGTCATGGTGGGATGGGAGTCTGGAGAAAAAAAAGACAATGAGCTCAGTTTTAGAGATTCATTTTGAGAAAGCGCGAGAACATCCAGGAGATAGCAGAGTTGCAGTCAGATACACGAGAGAGGAGGGTGGAAGAGATGTAGAGTTGAATGTCGTCAGCATAAAGGCGATACTGAAGACCGAAGGAGGAGATGAGAGCACCGAGGGAGGAAGTGTAGAGCGACAAGAGTAAGGGGCCGAGAACAGAGCCCTGAGGGAGAGGGGAGGGGGGGGAGGAAGAGCCAGACGTGGAGACAGAGAAGGTGCAGTTGGCAAGGTATGAGCAGAACCAGGTATGGACTGAACCAGAGAGGCCGAGAGAGAGAAGAGTTTGCAGAAGGAGGTGGTGGGTCAACGGTGTCAAAGGCCACAGAGAGGTCGAGGAGCATGAGTAAGGAGAAGTGACCCCTGGATTTGGCCGATAGGAGATCATTGGTAACTTAGGCCATGGCAGTTTTGGTGGAGTGGAGGGGACGGTAACCTGATTGGAGGGGGCTGTGGAGGGAGTTGTCTGAGAGGTATCTGGCGAGACGACTGCAGACAATCCGCTCAAGTAATTTGGAGGCATAGAGGAGAAGTGAGATGGGGCGATAATTGGAGAGGGAGGTGGGAGTCGAGATTGGGTTTTTTGAGGATAGGAGAGATAAGAGCGTGTTTAAATGAGGAGGGTACTACACCAGAAGAGAGTGAGAGGTTGAAAAGGTGTGCAAGGTAAGAGCAGGCAGTGGGAGAGAGAGAGCGAAGGATGTGAGAGGGGATGGGATCAAGAGGACAGGTAGAGGGTGGAGAGGAAAGAATAAGGGAGCAAACTTCTTCGCCTGATGTAGGCTAGAAGGAGCACTGTACAATTTTTCCTAGCACCACGAGCTGGTTGAGGCCACTAATTCACCGTTTCCTCTCCTTCGGTCTACTGCTCTCCCTCTGCTTTTGTGGGAGCTGGATGTATCCTAATATTCTGTAACCTAATATTGTCGTCAAGTGACTGGGTTTCATGAGGATGTAGGTATTGTCATTATACTTTGAAATGTATGTAACAATATATTTCTCTGAACTGTATCTAGTTCTCTCTCTGTATTGTTTTCAAAATTTGAATAAAAAAAAAAAAGGAGGATTTTTATACTCACGCTAAATCCGTTTCCGATTCCATCTGGGGGACACTGCTACCATGGGGTTGTGTGAGGGGAAGAGGAGTTTGGCACTTAACTAGTTAACTGTTAATAATTGTTGCCGACAAGCCCCTTGCCTCCCCAACCCCCCTGTAGCTTTCAGTTTAAGTATAAAGCCCCAAGGAAGGGGAGTCAACCAACCAAAGACCAAAACAGCTGAAGAGCAGGAGGGAGGGAACAGTGTCCCACAGATGGAATCAGAGAAACGGATTTATTGCGAGTATAAAAATCCTCTTTGCTCTTTCATCCTATCTGGGGGACACTGCTACCATGGCGACTTTCAAAAGCAGCCCCCTTACGGGAGGGATCGCTCTGACAGCCCAGCACGTAGAGCACTACGACCGAGGACCAGGTGGTTACTCTGCATGACTGGTCCACTGAGGTCCCATTTCGCGCAGCCCAAGGCACCATCACAGAATGGGTAGAATGGGCAACAATACGTACTGGCACAGATCAGTTAGCATTGATATAAGCCTGCTTAATAGTCGACGTAAGCCATCTAGCAATAGATGGCTTGGAGGCTGGTCAACCACGTTTTGAGAAGTCAAATAAAATAAACAAAGAATCTTTGATGTCCTATGGACATAAATTCGGAGAGCTCTTACTACATCAAGAAATTCCATAGATCCTGTTCCAGACACTTGTGGATCATCTGTGAACACCGGAACCACTATTTCTTGGTTTACATGAAAACCAAAAACTACTTTTGGCAGGAAAGAAAGAAGGAACTGTTCCGAGAACTGCCCTATCGTCGTGAAACACCAGATAAGGTTCTCAACATGATTGCGCCCCCAGCTTAGAAACTCTACGGGCTGAGGCAATTGCAAGTAGAAAAACCACTTTCCATGTTAAGAACCATAACTCTGCAGTCTGCACCGGTTCAAAGGAAGGTTCTTGAAGCATATTAAGGACCAGATTAAGATCCCAGGGTGCCGTGGGCGGAACATATGAAGGCTGGATATGCAGGATTCCCTGTAGGAAGGTCCTGACATCCGGTATGTCTGCCAGGAGATGGTGAAAAAACACTGAAAGAGCCGAAATCTGTACTTTTAAAAGGATCCTAGGCGAAGATCGCAATCCAGGCCATCCTGGAGAAAAGCAAGAAACAGAGAGGTGGAATGAATCCGAGTGACAGGTCTGGTTCTCACACCATCTAATGTATGTAAGCCAGATACGATGGTAGATCTGAGCAGAGACTGGTTTTCTAGCTTTCAGGAGGGTATCCACTACTCGTGAAGAGAACCTCCGCCAGTATGACTGGCAGTCCGCCCTGCTTGACTCTCGGAATCATGGAAATGGGAGGGAATAGGTATCCAAACCTGAAGTGCAAGGGCATTGTCATGGGATCTCTTGCCCTTGAGCAAAAATGTAGGACCTTTCTGTTGTGACAAGACGCCATTAAGTCTTGGTCCGGGATCCCCCATCAGACGACTAGAGACTGAAAAACCTCCGGATGAAGAGACCATTTACCCGGCAGAATTGAATGCCAGCTTAGAAAGTCTGCTTGCCAGTTCTGGATGCCTGGAATAAAGACTGCGGAAATGGCAGGGACGTTGTTTTCGACCCAGGTGAAAATCTGAGTCGTCAGCCCCAAAAAAACAGTTTCACCGATCTAGGCCTCTGACCAAAAATGTAGACCAAGGCGGAATTCCCGTAAGGCGGACTAGAGATGGTAGTGTGGATGGATCTCCCGCTTGTCCAGAGACAACGGACTCAGTAGTCCCTGTGTTTCCAACTGAACTAAGAGGCCCTCGTTCCAGAGGTTGAAGGGAGTACCGCAGCAACCTCTGTTGGTGTTAGAAGCAGTTGTACCAATGTGGTAACCCCATGTCAGGGCAGCCGCCCACGCTGGTGTTTCCGTTATAGTTAGGGCCTTAGTCTGTGCCTGCGCTGCCATGGGAGCCCCACCGCAGTCAGTACAAAGCACCCCTGGGTCCTGCTGTTCAATGGGTAATTTAACTGTACACTTGTAGCAAGTATAATATTTAGCACAAGGTGCTTTACCCTTGTCAGACATTTTAAGGGAACAGAGTACAACAATAAAATGTAATACAGACAATCACACAAGAAATAGACAGAAGATACTAACTAATCCTTGATAGGAGTCAAAAGATAATATTCCTCTAGAGGCTATATGCGAAAGCAAAAGTATTACGCAAGTAATATTCTACTAATATATATGCATGAATACGTTTTCTAATACCCCTCTATCTATTATAGTGAGTATTGAAAAAAAAAAAAAAAAAGCTTTTGGTACTTCGCCTTTCTAGGGCTAAGCTGGAGGAGAAGTCTCAGCAGCTCTGCATGTTCCTCAGAAGGAGCCGATGCTTTTCCTGGGCAGATCTTGGGAGAGTCCAATATTCCTCTGCAGGCAGGGGTGCTCTATTATCCTAGCTCTCCCCGTCCTGCATTTGCTCCATTTTAGTAGGGCAACAATGTTAAGGGTGATCTACTGCTTCTCTGTAAGCATTAATCACTTCTGCGGTGGTTTTCCTGGCCCCTGTGGATGAATACCAAGTTCTGCCCTTCTTTGCTGAGGAGGGGACTTGGAACAGTCCATCAAGTCACCCTCCGACGGTGGGAGTTACCGGCGCTGCCTCCGTGGCAACGCCGGTAACCTGTAGCGATCAGTGTAACTGTGGCTTATTTAAGGCGCCTGTCAGTACTGTATAGAAGCCAGCACAAAAGTTAAAAAAGAACCTGTCTGCCGCCAGTGAGCCGTCCGGCTCTCAAGTGACCCAGTTCTTCAAGTAGCAAGTGTTCCCTGTTAGAGTAGAGAACACCTCTGTTAAAAAATAAAGAGAATAAAGTAAAATAAAACATTTAAAAGAAGAAAAAAAACAAACCTTACTGCCCAGCTAAGTGAGCCCAACTCCCCCGGGCACTCAGACACTGAAGGCTACAGGGAAATTGCAGAGGAGAGGAGTTTGTCAGCAACATACATTAATAGAGTTAACTAGTTAAGTGCCAAGCTTCTCATCCCCTCACACAACCCCATGGTAGCAGTGTCCCCCAGATAGGATGAAAGAGAAATAAAAGTGCATCCAGTTCTGCTAGGCAATTGCTCCAGGAGACTACGACTCATCTGGTATGGCCGGAGTAACCCCCAACTGCATTATGTCTCCACTACTCACACTACTGTAAGTGTGGTTTATATGCACCTATAGCAGAATTCTGCTTATGCCAGGATTATATACAAGCTAAGCACCCTCACCATTCTGTGACCACCTTCCCTCACATTATAAAGAGATTAGCCTCCTGCACACATTTATTTCTATTATCAGCACAACTTGTGTATATTATTGTAGAAAACATATTAAGGTACTCACATGTCACGCAGGACACCCACTGCATGTTTGTGTAACAATGACTCAGGATACTGCATCATCTGGGAGACCAGGTACAGGGAGGAATCACCTGGACAACCACATTCATTTGACAGAGTGCCCACAATGGAGTCTGTGTGTTAGACAGAGTGATGGAAACTGTCCCGATGATGAAGTATGCAGTGATTAGGGAATCACATTGTAAATCGTGACACGATTTTAGATAATCCATTGTTCTCTGCCCCTTACTACTTCCAAACACCGACCATGACACATCAATGTGTCCATTTGAAAGAGTAGAGATCTGTTTTATGACTCCCCCAGTCAAATGTAGTCCCGATTTGTTGGTACAGTAGTCTACCCCTAGTGTTGCCACCCTGATCACATGTCATTAGCATAATCCCAAATTTTGAAGAGATGGCGATATCATAACATTCTCCTCCCCTGATCGGGCAGTACCCCATTTTCATCAAACCCTAGCAACTGCTCTGGATCAAGTGGCTCCAGCGACACTACATACTTCGCGTAGAATTCGTTGCCAACCATGGCACACTACAGTAACACGAACTCTACAAAAACTCTCTCGTAAAGCAGAACGTCACTGGCGTAAATCTTGTGCCTCTAATGATTTCATCACATATACTGGTATCTACCACTCCTACAGAAATGCTCTGGACACTGCTAAACAAGCATACTTCCATTCTCTCATCTATGCTCAGGCTTCTAACCCCAAACGCCTCTTTAACACATTTAACTCTCTTCTGAGTCCTCCTGCCCCAAATCCTCCAACTAACATCAGTGTACAGGATCTTGCTTCCTATTTCAAGGACAAAATAGATAAGATCAGGCTTGAAATGGTATCATCTCCCTTGACAGGCAATCAATTCAGGCTCAATTCCTTTGTAGCATCCTCTGACACACGCTCTTCATTTGATCCCACAAATGAAGAGGAAGTTTCTACTCTCTTCTCATCTTCCTACTCTACCTCCTGTCCTCTTGATCCCATTCCCTCACAAATGGGTATGTCCCTGTCTCCTGTGTTCATACCTCCTCTAACTAAAATCTGTAATCTATCTCCTTCTACTCGTATTTTTCCATCTATATTCAAGCATGCAGTGATTACTCCCATTTTAAAAAAACAGAATTCTTGACCCTAACTTTCTCGTAAATTACCGCCCCATCTCCCATGCCCCTCCAAGCTTCTCGAGAGAATTGCCTACACACACCTCACACACTTTCTTACAGCAAACAACCTATTGGATCCTCTTCAGTCAGGCTTTCGCTCTCAACACTCCACAGAGACGGCGCTGACCAAAGTTGTCAATGATTTGATCACAGCAAAAAATAATAACCAATACTCTCTTCTAATTCTCCTGGATCTCTCTGCTGCATTTGACACTGTTGACCACTCTCTCCTCATGCAAACGCTACAATCCCTAGGTCTTGAAGGCACTGTCCTATCCTGGTTCTCATCCTACCTATCTAATCGCTCTTTCAGTGTTAATTTCTCTGGATCCACCTCTGCTCCGCTTCCTTTATCAGTTGGAGACCACAGGGCTCAGTCCTAGGTCCTCTGCTATTCTCTATCTACACCACTTCTCTTGGAAAACTAATAAGGTTCCTTTGGATTTCAGCATCATCTCTATGCGAATGATACACAAATCTATCTATCCTCTCCTGATCTCTCACCATCTGTGTTGTCTCGCGTTACTGACTGTCTTTCTGCCATGTCATCTTGGATGTCTTCTCGCCAACTCAAACTCAATCTTTCAAAAACTGAATTAATAATATTCCCACCCAAAAACAGAAGCTTCCTGCCTGACATTTCTATTTCTGTTGATAACATGACCATAAATCCCACCCCACAAGCTCGTTGCCTAGGTGTAATCCTTGATTCACAACTGTCGTTTATTCCCCACATCAACTCTATATCTAAATCATGTTACATACATCTAAAGAACATTTCCAGAATACGCACATCTCACACAAGACACTGCAACAACATTAATTCATGCACTCATCATCTCCCGCATCGACTATTGCAATTCCCGCCTTACTGGTCTTCCCAAAGTCAGACTTGAACCCCTACAATCTATTTTGCATGCAGCGGCTAGACTGATTTTCCTTGCAAACCGTTATTCCTCTGCTGAGCCACTCTGTCAGTCTCTACATTGGCTGCCTGTATTTCAACGAATCCAATATAAAATTCTTCTACTAACATACAAGGCTGTCAACAAAATTGCACCGACATACATTTCCTCACTTGTCTCGAAATATCTCCCTACTCGACACCTCCGTTCTGCACAAGATCTACGTCTCTCCTCCACTCTCATCACATCCTCCCATTCTCGGTTACAGGATTTTTTCCGGGCTGCACCCACTTTGTGGAATTCCCTCCCACGCACAGTAAGACTTTCCTCTAGTCTTCAAAGCTTCAAGCGTTCACTGAAAACCCACCTCTTTAGACAAGGTTATGAGATTCCTCAACCATCATATTAATTTTTCTAGATTACCCTATTACCATCCTCTACACAGCTAACACAAGACAACAACCCTCTGACCAACATTGCAACACACACAGCCCACTCAGTACTTTTACCTTTGCAGTCTAGCTGGTCCATTGTGCAATATGATGTAGCACATGCCCTTGTGTTTCTAACTCCCATTGTCCTATAGATTGTAAGCTTGCGAGCAGGGTTCTCTTACCTCTGTCTGTATGTATTACCCAGTATTGTCTTATTAATGTTTGTTCTCAATTGTAAAGCGCTACGGAATTTGCTGGCGCTATATAAATAAATGTTGATGATGATGATGATAACCTGTAGACAGAAGCCATGATTACAACAGGAGTAGGTCAGTCATATAGGACGCAGTGACCTGCTCATTTAGGATACATGTGATAGGATCAGTGTTATGTGACACTGCAGGAAACTGGACAGACTCGGAGAGATTAAGGAATGGCGGTAATGTCACAATGATGCAGGAGAAGTGTCCATACAAATCGTTATACCAGAAGGGAGCATGATCATAATAATACAAGACTTATTGCTACTTACAGCCATGTGTTATGTTAGCTTACTAGATAGCGGCCGGAGGAAGATCATACTGGAACATGTTCTGTACCTACAGCATTATATGTTATTACAAGAAAAAAAAGTTGGACATGAAAGATGTTCGTGCATCCAACACTACTATTTTCACATAAATTGTATGAGAGGATAGAGGTAATGTGAGGAGGGGATGGAGACAAGCAGCAGGGCTGTGGCTGGATCACTTATAAATAACTTATTGGACAAATATATTTAAATTGTTACTGCACCAATTTAATAACTGCTAAGGTACTGGTTTCTGAGACAGTATGTCACGTTTGGGTTTCATAACATTTCTCTTGCTAAATCCTGCCGCTTCCAGCTGCGTAACATTCTTCGCATCCAGCCCTTCCTCTCCCAAGATGCCACCAAATGCCTTACCCACTCTCTGATCATCTCCTGCCTGGACTACTGCAACCTCCTCCTCACTGGCCTCCCCCACTCTCATCTCGATCCCCTTCCATCTGTTCTTAACGCCGCCCCTCTTCTGTCACCCCCCTCTATCTAGCCCTTCACTGGCTCCCATTCCCCTTCAGAATCCTCTTTAAGCTCCTCACACTCACCTACAAGGCCCTCGCCAACTTCACTGCGCCCTACATCTCCACCCTCCTCTCTATTCATGCTCCATCCCGCCACCTCCGATCTGCCAATGACTGTCGCCTCTCTTCTCCCCTGATTACCTCCTCCCATGCACGTATCCAAGACTTCGCCCGCGCTGCCCCCCTCCACTGGAACAAGCTCCCTCCCTCCATCATAACTTCCTCTAATCTGTCGTTTCAAACGGCCCTAAAAACCAACCTTTTTTTTAAAGCCTTTCTGTCTCCCACTTAACTTCCTACCTTATCTTCTGCCTCCGTCCCCCTACTCTCCCCTGCGTTTCTGTCTGTCCACCCCTCCCCTTAGATTGTACGCTCCTCTGAGCAGGGCCATCTCTCCTCCTGTTTCCACCACTTCTAACTCTGCTCTCCAGCTACTTAGCCCTCCTCCTCGAGGGCCCTCCGCCCCACGTCCACTCTCGCTCCCTCCTCCCCCCTGGGGGTCTCCCTGTCTTCCGCGCCCTCCTTCTTGGGCCCCGTCGTTTGCGGCTCCTCCCTCCCCCTTCCCCGCCCTCTCTAGCTGTGCATTAAGCTTACTGAGTTGCTGTGCTTACTGTTTACTGTACTGTGCTGTCTCCCATTGTATTCTAATTTGTTTGTCTCTGTACGGCGCTGCGGACGCCTTGTGGCGCCTTATAAATAAAAATTAATAATTAATAATAATTTAGGAAATCCTAGGTAAGCATGGGAGTGGAGGGGATGTGTTTTGAAACTGTCTGGAGACAGGTAATCTCATGGTAATTAGACCGATTCATCACTGAATGACTAACATGTCTGTTGAGTCTGAAAGCACAAGGGGGGCGGGGCCTAGGGTTAATTAAGACTTGCTCGTAGACTTCCTATTTGTCTAAGATTCAGAATGCAAGTGAGCAGAGTTTAATTTTGAAAGTTAAATTGCGTTAATATCAAGATTAGAGAAAATGTTATATCCTGATGGTAAACATTAAGTATAAAACCTCAGACGTTGTGGTGCCGCTAGCAGCAATGTAAAAAGGTGTTAAACCCCTCCAGGCTGAGTTATGTGCAGGCTGCATGAAGCACCTGGATTGGTTAGAGGGACAGGAGGCTGGATTACCTGCTGCCAGGGTATCTGTATAAATATGTTTAAAAACCGGAGTGGTTGACCAAATAATGCAGTATTATTCCTTATGTACTTCTGGAGATCACTAGTACCTTAAACTAGTGTAACTGTCCTTATTAGGACACTTGAGCTAATAAACATCACTGGTTCAAGTTCCTGCTTTGAGGACTACTTACCTGCTGTAATTCCTGTAACCTACAGATTAGACTAATCTAATCCGTTATCCGGCTGCTCTGAGGTTTGGACCCAGCATCCAGTACCAACGCTCTGCCCGCTACCTGCAGCTCTGGCCAGTGTGATAGGCCGGGGGAACCATCCATAGCAAACCTGATCTGAAGGCAGAGGTCAGGTGCCCAGCAAGGGGGTACACTAGCAGCAAGTTACCCAGAAGGAAGCTGTTCTAGGCACTGGTGAATTAGCCAAGTTTTGGCAGCAGGCTCCTCCTTCTGCAGTTAGAGGGACACAATTTGGGATAAAGTAAAGGGGATGGTGGGAAAGCAAGCCCAGCCAGAACCCAGCAACAACGGACAGCGTGGCATAGGAGGTCCATCCGGTCACAGGGTCTCCTTACACTATCAGAGTCTGTAGCTACCCAGTCTCCATGCCCCTTCTCACACATCTCCAATATAACCAGGACCCTCATCTCCTGAAATACTGTGATGTCTCTGCTCCTTATATTATCCAAGATTGTAGCTTCCCACTACCTCCATGCCCCTTCCTCACTGTCACACAAGTGGCCACCACATCCCATTAAATCATCACCATCATCCGCTGAAATACTGTGCTGATAGAGGACCCTGCTTTATACTATCCAGGTCTGTGACTGCTGATCACACAAGTGGACAGGTAACCAGCACACGTCTCCTGAAATACTCAGTGCTACAATAAGGTTCTCAGACCACAGACCATACAGTCCTGATAACAGCAGCCCTGTGTAAGCTGCTAGGCCCAGTCAGATAGAGGTACCACATTAGTTATCCACATCCTTTTTATAAAACACTTTTTTTATTTTATGGTTGAGTTTATACACTAAAAAAAAAGTAATAAATACAATAAAAAGCAAGTAATTGAGGCACTTACTCCCCTGGGCTGGAGGCCTGAGGCCACACGTCTTCCATGACCTGTAAGGCACTGGCAGAGTCTCTTTCCCACAGGGTGGAAGCATAGATCAGTTTCACAGCCACAGCATTAGATATAGTTATAAAATAATCAGTAACATAAGCAATATAAAGACATGTCGTACAGTTCCCCTCAGGAGGGCAGGGACTTTCCATGATCTTATTACTGTCCCCATACAGATTACAAATGCCCCCAGAGGCATAGATAAAACACTGCTAAAATGGAGAAACATTAAAAAAAAACAAAACAATACTTCATAATAACTGCACCAAAGTGGGCGCAAGTACCGTCTGTTCTAGAGTACATACATGTGCGTGTACAGAAGGTAAGTCGCTACAATTAGTGTCTTCAATCTGAGGCAGAGAACATCCAAGTTTGTTGGAGTCTAAATATAAAGGACCATCTGTATCTTCTCTTGCCCTCACGTACCAAGGTTAATGCCCCCACCCACCCCAGCATCGTATATGGTATCCTAATGTAGTGGATGACCAGTCATACATTCCACAGTGATCAGAAGACCATACCCAGAGATGTCATCTCCTACCACCATCAGAACAGCCAGCAACCCCACATTAGGGTATCATTTTGGTCATTAATCACCCTTATCTTGGCCAAAACCATACAATACTAGAAATGTAGGATGCCAGACACCCTAAAACTTCCACTCTAAACCCAGCAGTCTCTGCTCTAGTAAGAGGTGTGTTAATGACAGAACCAAGGAAGGAGGAACCAACCGCATGGGATTAAAAGGATTCCATATTAGTGTCACATGACATCGACAAAGAACTCGCTGGGGTTACCCATGGCCATGTGGAAGGACTGGCGGCTAGCAGTCAGCTCTGGAGGAACAGAGGCAAGGTCACGAACAAGGGGAGGTGCTCCAGGCGGGACAGAAGAAGGAGGGCAGGAAGAAGGTGGAGGAAGGGGAGGTGGTGGCATCATCATAAGCATCATGGGGTTATAGGACAAAGGGACACCTGGAGTAGGGTATGAGTGAATAGAGGGAGCGTGGTGGTGAGTACGAGACGACGTAGAGCGCTCGCTGGGAGGACCGGCTTCCCCGCTTCTCCTCAGGCCACTACGAGTTGAGTATTCAGACTCGCTACCAGATCCAGATTTAGAGTCTCCTCCACCACCTGCAGATCTATCTTCTTTCTGTACCCCACGACCACCATCGCTACGCGTAGACCCACTGCTCCTGCTCCCTGTGGGGGGACAAAAAGAGAGGAGGGAGTTACAGGTGGTCTCCTGACTCTGGGATACTACTGACTATTTAGTACCATTATGTTACAAACACCTGGGTCTTCACCACACTCACCTTCACTGTGCTGGCTTCCCGCAGTCCCCAGACCATAGCTGTAAGATGAAAGCTCATGGTAGGCAGGCGGCTGAGCACTGTATGGATGAGGGGCTGGATACTGATAGGAGAAGGTAGGGAGTAGAGGCCATGGTGATGCTCCAGGTAGAGGGAGAGGAGCCAGTGTATCCTGATCAGAGGCACCACTCGATCCATCATTATCATTCAGAGAGAGATTGGCCATATCTGCAAGGGACATATTATATCCATTTATATTCTATGGTCAGTGGGGAGATGACAGATAGTTACCAGCTGAATCCAACACTTACAATTCTCACAGCCGGTAAGGTCCCCGAAGATGTAGTAACACTGCTCAGAAAACGTGATCTTGTTTACAGTGTGACGGATGAATCCCGCTTTCAGCAAATTACTGGCAAATTTGCGAGCCTCTCGCCGGTCCTGGAATCCCTCAACGTGGTGATATAGCCAATCTACCACATCAGAGCCTAAAGGGGCAAAATACATACATACTGTATATGGGGAAAATACCATCGTAGCAGTTGCTGCATGTTCACTTTCATTAACAAGAGCAGCTACAAGTTTATATCCAACAAATAGAGAAGTGATAGAATCTCACCAAGGAAGGCGTTGGGAATGGTGATCTTCAGCCACATACGATCCCGCACTTCCAGGCCGGATTCTGGAGAGGCCATGACCTTTACTACAGAAGCCAAATCAGTATGCACGGAGAGACTGAAGAGAGACACTGGAGGGAGTGCATGCGAGACTGCAAGGAGAAGAGACGACCCATAAAGTGACCTCTCATATACAAGTTATAACCAAGCAGAAGATAGTGATGGCTAAGTACTAAGCAGACTGCCAGCTCCCCAACCTCCAACTCACGCTCTGTCTCTGTCACGGAGGTGCTCGATGTCATGCTACTCATTGATGTGCTCCCAGGGTACACTGGGAATGATCCGCTCATTGCGGCAGAATGAGACACCCAGGCAGCTGGATCAATGGGCTGGATGGGTTCATCTACAGGCAAAGACAATAATTATATGTCAATAAGATGACTGAAGAGGAACCATATAACACAATGAACACTGCCTGCACTATGAATAGCAGAGACACTGACTGGCTGAAGGGAAAAAGGAAGCAATTAAATCACACTCACTGCGGGGAAGGGTGAAGTAACCCTGGGGGGATGGGTCCCAGCACTTTGCCACCGTCAAGATGATTGGTCTGCAAACAAGTGCAACAGAAATTAGACAAGAGCACTAGACCTTCTTACAGAGCATATAAACCCCCCCCCGCCTCTCTCCACCCGCCACCAAAGCCCCACTGCCCTGTCTCCCTCCGCCCGTCACCAAAGCCCCGCCTCTCTCCAACCGTCACCAAAGCCCCACTGCCCCGTCTCTCTCCGCCCGTCACCAAAGCCCCGCCTCTCTCCAACCGTCA